>NC_042997.1:44685305-44692805 GCF_006345805.1 Octopus sinensis
TAGTTAATGAAATAACCATCACTCAATTGGCTATTCATACTCTCCCTCCAAAATGTGTGGAATTGTGCCAAAGTCAGTGTTAAAGTTCATTATTATTATTATTAAGGCAACGAGCTGGCAGAATCGTTAGCACTCCAGGTGAAATGCTTTGCGGCATTTTGTCTGTCTCTATGTTCTGAGTTCAAATTCTGCTGAGGTCAACTTTGCCTTCATCCTTTTGGGCTCGGTGAAATAAGTACCAGTTACACACTTGGGTCAATGTAATCGACTATTCCCCTTCCCCCTTTTCAAGGTCTTGTGCCTGGAGTAGAAATAATAATAATAATAATAATAATAATTATTATTATTATTATTAAAGCGGTGAGCTGGCAGAAACGTTAGCACGCCGGGCGAAATGCTTAGCAGTATTTCGTCTGCTGTTACATTCTGAGTTCAAATTCCACCAAGGTTGACTTTGCCTTTCATCCTTTCAGGGTCGATAAAATAAGTACCAGTTACACACTGGGGTTGATATAATCGACTTAATCCGTTTGTCCCTTCTGTGTTTAGCCCCTTGTGGGTAGTAAAGAAATAGGTATTTCGCCCGCCACTATGTTCTGAGTTCAAATTCTGCTGAGGTTGACTTTCATCCTTTCGGGGTTGATAAAATAAGTACCAGTTGAACACTGGGGTTGATGTAATCAACTTGTCCCCTCCCCTCACATTGCAGGCATTGTGCCTATTGTAGAAAGGATTATGATTATTCCACAGAGGTCACCTTTGCCTTTCATCTTTTCATGGTCGATAAATCAAGTACCAGTTGAGTACTGGGGTTGATGTTATTGACTTAACCCCTCCCCCTAAATTTCAGGCCTTGTGCATGTAGTAGAAAGGATTATTATCAGGGCAATGAACTGACTGAATCATTAGGGCGTTGGTCAAAATACTGAGCAACATTTTATTCAGTTTTATGTTCTGAGTTCAAATTCCACTGAAGTCTCGACTTTACTTTTTATCCTTTTGGGATGGATAGCAATAAGTACCAGTCTAGTATTGGGATTGATGTAATGGACTAGCCCCACAAGCCCAAATTTTCAGGCTTTGTGCCTATGATAAAAAGAACTATTATTATAAATGTAATGGGCTGGCCAGATCAGTGTGTCAGATAAAATACTTAGTGGCATTTTTTCCGACTCATCATGTTCTGAGTTCAAATTCTGCTGAGGTCGACTTTGCCTTCCATCCTTTGGCGAACAATAAAATAAGTCCCAGTTGAACATGGGGGTCTGTGTAATCGACTTAACAACTCCCACCTAAAATTACTGGCTTTTTTCCAAAATTAAAAATAATTACTGTTAGAATGGAGTATTGGCAGAATTATTGAAGTTTTGGAAAATATGTTTTGCAGCATTTTTTCTGGCTCTTTACATCCTGAGTTCAAAATGCTGCTGTAGTCAACTTTACCTTTTATCCATTTGAAGGGGTCGATAAAATAATGTACCATAAAACTACTGGGATTGATGTAATTGGCTATTACTGTTCCACTAAATTCCAGGCCTTGTATCTCTATGGAAAAAATATTATTACTGAAGGTGGCAAATTGGTGGAGCCATTTAAAGCTTTGGATAATCTGCCTTGCAATATTTGCTGTAGCTCTTTTACACTGTGTTCAGTTCCTGCGAAGGTCAGCTTTGCCTTTCTTTTCTTTTTTCTTTTTTTTTTTTTTCTAAGGTTCATAGAATATTTCTACAGTTATATACTGGAGATAATAGAATTGGTTATAACCTTTTTCCCAAATTTCTTGCCTGTGCCTATGTGAAAAAACAATTAAAGGTCGTTGATCTGAAGGATTGTTAGCACTTTGGACAAAATGTGGTATCCAGTTACATTCCATTATGTCCTGAATTCAGTTCCGTTGAGGTTGACTTTTCCTTTCATCCTTGTGGGGGGAGGGGATCAAGAAAATAATATACTTCTTGAGTACTGAGGTCAATGTAATCAACCAAGCTCCTCCCCCAAATTTGTTGCTTTGTACCTATGTTAGAAATTATAATTATCAAAAAGTTGGTGGATTGACAGAATCATTATGATGTATTTTGTTACAGCCCTTCACATTCTGAGTTCAAACCTCACCGAGATCGACTTTGCCTTTTATCCTTCCAGGATAAATAAAGTCAAAAATGAAAGAAACTACTAGTCAACTATTGGGTTCAACTGTTCCCAACCTCCACCAATATCTGTCCATGTGCCTACGTAAGAAATTATTATTACTACTATTATTGGAGGTGAGCTGGCACAGTTGTTAGAGTGTATTTCTAACAACTCACTATGTTCTGAGTTCAAATTCCACCAGAATCAACATTGCCTTTCATTCCTTTGTGGTCGCTAAAATAAAGTACCTGTCAAGTACTGAGGTCCACTTGCCTTCTTCCCTGAAAAACTGCTGGCCTGGTGCCAAAATTTGAAACCATTATTATTTCTTCTGATTCTTTACATACTGAGTTCAGATCCCGACAGGGGTAAGCTTAGCCTTTTATCCTTCTAGAGTTATGTGTGGAGAAGGCAGAATCGGTAGAGCATCAGGAAAAGTGTCGAGTGGCATTTACTTAAGTTCTTTTCTGAAATCAAAGGCTGCTAAGATTCACTTTGCCTTTCATCCTTTCAAGGAGGATAAAATAAAATGAAATTCTAGGAGCTAATTAAATTGACTGCATTAACTCCTATAAATTTGTGGCCTTTTGCCAATGCAAAACAAAAATCATAAATATTATTTGTTCTGACTTTATGTTCTGTGTTCAAATTCTGCTGAGGTCAACTTCACCTTTTGTCCCTTCAGGGTTAATAAAATAAAGTACCAGTCAAGTACTGGGGATCGGTGATATCGACTAATCCCCTCCCCTAACAATTGTCTGGTATTGTGCCTAAATCCAAAAATTTTAACCAAAAAAAAAAGAAATGAAAAAGGTTTCCTCTTAAATCATTGTTTCCCCATTTCATGTGAAGATATGATACTTTGTTCTTGCATCGGAAAATAAAGTACATTTTCTACAATTTTGTCTTTCTAGGAAATCACATGATGATGGAGATTATGGGTAACATTAGTTTTAAAATTTTATTTTACTTTTTGACATACATATCTACTTCAAATAAAGTTCTAAAAAACATTTAAATATACCTTCATGTGAGTGTGTGTTTTTCAGCTATTAATAGTTTAAAACAATCATCTCTCAGAAGCCCTTTGTATATAAAATTCGGCGTGTGTTGCCACATGAAAATTAAAGACAATTAGTGCTTTAGGAACAAAGTTCCTTGATATGTTTGCTCTGTACTGAGCAACAAACACTGTTGGAAACCGGCAAACTAACAGCACTTTTGTTTTCACCAATTGCGATATTTATAAAAAAAAAACTCCTTTTTCTTTCCATCTCTCTCTTTCTCTTTCATATATATATACATATATATTTATATATATATATATATTATATATTGTTATGTATATAGTATATAATATATATTATATATTATATATATTACATAGTTATAAATATATATTATATACTTATTTATAATATATATATAGATATATTGTATATTTATATTATATATTATATAATTATGTGTTATACATATATTTTATATATTATAAAAATATAAATTTATATATGTATTTATTTATATATTATATGCATTTATTTATATATAATTATTATATTATATACATTTGTGTATTATACATATATATATATATATATTTGTATCTTTACATATTATATTGTACATTATTATATTATATATCATATTATAATATATATGTTTATATATATGTATAATTATATTTATTTTATTTTATATATATATATATATATATAATATATGTATAATTATATATATGTATGTATATATATATGTATGTAAATATATGTATGTAAATATATAATATATATATATATATGTGTATGTATATATATATGTATGTATATATATATATGTATGTATATATATATGTATGTATATATATATGTATATATATATGTATGTATATATATATATGTATGTATATATATATGTATGTATATATATATGTATATATATGTGTATGTATATATATATATATATATATATAATTTAAAAAGATGTGGAACACGAGTTGTGAAATATAAAAAAAAGGAAATGAAGAAAATGCTGACAAAATAATTTAAGTAAGGGAGAGTGTATTTAATTAGGTGAAAGTTCTTTTTACCGGTTGCGCATTTCTTATGCTTATCAAAAGATATTTTGAGTGAGATAGAGTTCCTTTCTGGTTGATTTTTTTCTCTTATCTGACTTTATGTTGGGTTTTCTGTCTCTTATATGTGAAAAAAGAGGCTCCAGAGTTGTTTAAGATTTGCTTGGTTTCGCGCCTAAAATTTCTTGTGGACAATGGTCAATACAATTTTGATTGGTCATTATAAAGGGGTCACATGAATGTTTGAATGGAAGTTGGTGTTGGGGTAAGAAAATAGGCTCCAGAGATGTTAAAATTTGGCTAGTATCACACCTAAAATTTCTTATTGATCATAATAAAGAGGTCACGTGAGTGTGATCATAATAATGTTTAGAATGAATGTTGCTGTGGGTGGTGTATGGAGTTTTCGAAAATAGTGTTGTTGAAAATTCTTATTGTTCAGGCTGGTCAGCAGATGTCATGTGGATATTTTGAATAGCTTTTTAGTGCATAGTTAAGGAGTGTATTTTCCGCTTGACTGAATTTGAGCTGGAAAAGTAAGTTCCTTTAGGACAGGAAGAGCTATATGTATGTATGTGTGCACGTGTGTGTGTTTATATGTATGTTGGGGCGTGTATATATGTGTGCGTGTGTGGGTACAATTTTCAATATTTATAGTTCTGCTGGCCTTGTGCCTGTATCGGGAAGCAACTTGTTTGTGTGAAGTCAATATTTACAGTCATTTCCAAAAAATAGTGTTGGATGTTTTGCACCCGTATCAAATTATGTGTATGTGTGGAACCATATATTTGCGTGTGTCATGGTGTTAATATCTGGGTAAAAGTATGTGCAGGTGTAAGTGTGTTTGTTGTAGGTTCGTGTTTAGAAGTGGTCTGTATTTATTAATAAGGTGGGATTCCATGGTTATTCACTGGGTATGAGTGGCATTGTCTTTAAATTTGTAGAGAGGAAAGATTCTAAAATTGGGATGAAGTTGTGCGGTACAGGTATCAATATGTGCACTAAGTGCTATTTTTCTGTATTCCTGTATTTTTATTTGGGATCTGTGGACAGTCATGCGTTGGCGGAGGCTATTTTTAGTTTGGCCTATGTAGTGTTCATTACAGCCCGAGCAAGTTAAGACATATACTAGGTTTTCTGATGCGCATGTGAAGTTGTGTTTTACTGTGAAACGTTGTCCTTGTTTAAAAAGGAATTCTGGACCTTCTATTAGGTTGATGCATATACCACAGTTGGGTCTATTGCATTTGTTTACTGTGGGTTTAGTTGTTGTGGTTGGCAGTACTTTGGCATTTGTTAGGATGGTTTTCAATGATTTGGGTTGCCTTTTGCTCTTTATGATTTCGTGTGTTAGGAGGATTTGGTTCATTCTATGGTCCTTTTTTAATACAGGAATGTTCTGGAGGATGGTGTCAAAAGCTTCATTGTTGAGGAGGTTGTGTGTAGAGATGTATGGTAGAATATGGGGTTTCGATGTAACAGGTTTAGGGCGTCTAAGTTCCTGTGTGCTGAGTTTTAGGGCGCGTTGGATCCCATTGTCAATTAGTGACGTGGGGTAATCCCTGCTTGTTAATGTGTCCTTAAGTTCTTGTAGACGTAAGAGGCGGGTGTTTTTATTGGAGACTATAGTGCAAATTCTCTTGGCTAAGTTGTAGGGAATATTAATTTTAACGTGTCTAGGGTGGCATGAATTGAAAGGGAGGTATTGCTTGGAGTCTGTGGGCTTGTAGTATATGTCTGTTTCTATTTTTTTGTTGTGAATTTTAATGAGGATGTCAAGGAAGGGAATTTGTTGAGGGCTGTATTCCATTGTGAAAATAATGTTTGTGTTGAGCCCATTTATAAGGGTGTGAAATTCTTTAAGCTTCTCGATGGTTTCGGGCCAAAGGATGAAGCAGTCATCAAGGTATCTCTTCCAGTTCTTCTCTATGTGTGTGTGGAGAGTGGTGCCAAATTGGTTAAGAACGTTATTATAGAGGGTGATTTCCAGGTATCCCATGACTAGGTTGGCATAAGTGGGAGCTATTTTCGTTCCTATTGCCGTCCCTGATTTCTGTCTGTAGAATTTGTTGTTGAAGGTGAAGAAATTATTCTCTAAGATGAATTTGAGTCCTAAAATAATTTCCTTTTTGAAGCGGTGTGGGAGTTCGTTGGAGTAATTATCCAGCTAGAATTGGATAGCTTCTATTCCTAAGTTGTGGGGGATGTTGGAGTAAAGATTAACTACATCGAATGTTACTAGCAGGGTTTGTTCAGCAAGAAGTGTATTGGGGAGGTGGTTGAGCATATCTAGATCATCCCTTATGTAGCTTTTAATGTGTTTGAGGAAGGGCTTGAGAAGGGTATCAATGAAGTTGCTAAGGCGGTGGGTTTCACAAGCGGGACCTGCTATTATAGGTCTCAATTTGAGGTCATTTGGTGAGGGGACATTGATTACAGAGTTTGTGGCTTCCTTGCATGCCTTACTTATTAATTCGCTTTTATGAATTTTGGGAATACCGTAGAAGAGGCTGGTTTTACTAGTGAAATTTGTGATGAAGTTGAATTCTTTGTAAGTGAGTTCTTCTTTGTGGGGGTTGATCAGGGTTTTTAAGTTTCTCATAATTTTCTGTTGATTGTAGTGTTCAGCCTTTTCGTAATATGTTCCATTTTCCAAGGTGGAGAGTGCTAAGTTGATATAGTATTGTGTCTCCATTAAGACTACTGCACTTCCTTTGTCGGCCTCTTTAATGGTGATAGATCTTTCATTTTTTAATTTGTTTAATTCTTCCCACTCTTTCTTGTTGAGGTTTGGTTTGGGTTTTGGTTTGTGTAAGTGTTGGTAGGGGAAGTTTGTAATGTGCTCACAGAATTCGTCTAGGATTTTATTTCTACCTTTTGGTGGGGTGTAGTTGCTTTTATTTCTAGCTAGTGACTCATCCTCATTGTGCTGGTCGAATAGTTCCTCACTAAGTCGTAATTTTCTACAAAATTCTGTAATGTCTTCCTTCATTTCGTAGTAGTTTGGACGTGGGGGGGTTGGTGTGAATTTAAGACCTTTGGAGAGTAAGTTGAGAAGGTTGGGTTTGGGTTTTGTATTGGTTAAATTGATGACTTTAATTAGTTTCTGTTTCTCTTCCCTGTCCTGTGTTATTTTGTTTGCCTGTATCTGTGTGCTGTGTCTAAAAATTGGTTGGGGTAGAGGGGTTGTCTGTTGGTGTTAAGAGGTCCTGTGTGTTTGTTATATTCCTTGTTGTGAAATATGGTTCAGGTTCGTGGTTGTGGATAGAATGGGGTGTTCCTGTATTGCGGGTGTT
>NC_042997.1:44700305-44715305 GCF_006345805.1 Octopus sinensis
GCTGGATGCTCTTCCTAACGCCAACCACTCCAAGAGTGTAGCGGATTCTTTTTATATATCACCGGCATGGGAGCCAGTCAGGCGGGCCTGGCATCGATTACATTCGGATATTGCTTTTACGTGTCACCAGCACAGGAGCCATTCAGGGGGCACTGGCCACAGCTACAATATTGGTTTTACTTGACTCATCAGGTCTTTCCAAGCATATCATATCGCCCGACGCATCAGGGGTACTCTTAACTGGACCGGGCATGCGTGGCTGTGATCTCACTTTAGTTGCCGAGTCTTCTCAATCACAATATATCTCCAAAGGTCGTGGTCTCCTGTCATTGCCTCTGTGAGGCCCAATGTTCGAAGGTCATGCTTCACCACCTCCTCCCATGTCTACCTCTTCCACAGTTAGGGAGTAGTACTTCCTCACACAGCTGTCCTCATCCATACATAACACATGACCATACAAGTGCAGTTGTCTCTCTTGCACACCACATTTGATGCTTCTTATGCCCAACTTTTCTCTCGGGGCGTTTACACTCTGTCGTGTATACACACTGGCATTACACATCCAGCAGATCATGCTAGCGTCATTTCTTTCAAGCCTACGCATGCCCTCAGCAGTCATGGCCCATGTTTTTCTGCCGTGTAGCATGGCAGTTCGCACAAATGCATCATATAGTCTACTTTTCATCCTGCGCGAGAGGCCCTTAGTTGCCAGCAGAGGTAGGAGCTCCCTGAACTTTGCCCAGGCTATTATTCTAGCCGCTACACTCTCAGAGCAACCACCCCCACTACAGACTTGGTCGCCTAGGTAGCGGAAGCTATTAACTACTAGTTTCTTCCCCGGGCATGTGATAGAATCTGTTTTCTGTACATCTTCAGTATCTATTGCCCTTGTGCATTTTCCACACACAAAAACTATTTTCCCGGTTAACCTTCCTTTGATATTGCTGCACCTTTTATGTGTCAATAGCTTACATTGGGTACATTGTATGGAGTTTCTACCCACGCCTTTTTTACAGATCAAGCTGAAGGAGTTGTGATATGACATCCTTCCTACTTACTAAGACTTTGGTTTTTGCTAGGTTAACCCTAAGGCCCTTCGATTCTAGATCTTGCTTCCACATCCTAAACTTCGTCTCTAGTTCTGGCAGTGACTCGGCTATTAGAGCAAGGTCAACAGCATAGAGGAGCTCCCAGGGGCAGCCTCTCTTGAATTCCTCTGTTATTGCCTGGATGACTATAATGAATAAGAGGGGCTGAGGCCTGATCCTTGGTGAACCCCTACTTCTGCTCGGAATTCTTCACTATACTCGTTGCCGACCCTCACCTTACTGACAGCATCCCTGTAAAGGGCTTGTGCAGCTATTACCAACCACTTGTCTATCTCCAGTTTCCGCATCGACCTCCAGATAAGGGATCGGGGGATCCTGTCAAAGGCTTTCTCCAAGTCAAAAAAAAAAAAAAAAGCCAAGATGTATTTTTACTATTGTTTCAAAACTTATCAGTGATGTGAAGCCTTTCTGCATTCTGCTTCTGAAAAATGCTAGTCGTGTTATTGCATATCTGAATATGCATTGGTTGCTTAATGCTATAAACATAGAACATGTTTTTACTCAACAGTTTAGGGATGATAGGATTTACAGTTGGGATCAAAATGAATAATTAGACTCAAATTTACAATACGACAATGTTTCCAAAACTCCGTTGGGACACTTGCGAATGACTAAGCCTTGTGAGTTCTTTGGCACCACATCTTTACAAAAAGAAATAACGATGAAATAAGTTTTATCCTTCTAAAGAAATCCAAAAGGGCTCTAACAAGAGCACTACATATCCTCTTCCAAAGCTTCCCAGAATGTTAAAGGAATGCATATATGTCTTATCCATGAAGGAGGTAGTAGAGCAGATGCTAAAAATTATAGACATGTCTCTCTAACCTCATATTTCTGCAAAGCATTGTCAGGGGGAAACTGATTGGTTTTCCCTATACATTCCACTCTGACTTTGACATCTGTAACAACGAGTTTCAGTTACTTTGGATCAGAGTCTCTCACCTCTACTTCTGCTTCTATATGCATATGCTTCCTTTGCCACTCTCCGAACTCCATCAACAATCAATAATTCTTCAACCATATATTTTCATACATAGAGGACATCTATCTCATTTCACCTCTACTCGAAGTCATAATTCCATGACCTTCAACATTTACAACTCTTCCTGATTCTCTCACTCACCTCATATTAATGCCGCCAGTGCAAAAACTAAAATTCTCACCACTGTACATAAGTTAAATCCCTAACCCATATCCCTGACTGACACACAGACACTTTCTTTTGAGCCCTCTAACTCAACCATTGCCAAACTAACACCATTTCTGCAATTTCCGGTCGTCTGACTTATCTTATCACGACTCTCCAGCATCAACCAGTATTGTTTATCAACAAAACGTTATAGCACCTAGTCTTTTGGGGACCTTATAATAATTCAAAATCAGCTGAATAGTCAGAACTCTGCCAGTTCCATGCTCTCTTTGATGGCACATGCTTCTGGTTCATCACCAAAAAAGTAGGTGGTTGAAAACATCTTAGGAATGTCTCTCCACATCTTACACATAACCAAAACACACAACTTCAAAACTTACAAGCAGTTCAGTCATATCTGAACCATAGCAGTTTAGCCTACATGCTCGGAAAAGGTCAACCATTTCTACAAGCAGTTTTTATCTAGTGTCGTTTGTCTTGCAAGATTATAATCCGAACTGTGGAGAATGCTTCCGTGCGTCGTACAACCCATAAACATTTCCTCTTTTGGTTTCTTGTTAAAAGACTTTCCACCACAAACTTCGTGGAATCCTTTTATTTCTATAGTTTCCAACCATAATGGTGGAGCAATATTCTCCTGAAGAAAGCCACCATATTTGCTGCCTGTCTTGCATTCATACTGCACACATTAAACAACGTGTCATATTTTCAAGAAGGCACTTCCAACACCTTAAAACTTTTGAAGACTACTTCAAACAACAATCTTCTCCAACTCTTTGAATCTTCCACCTTAATATCCACTAGCACCATTTTCATAATGCCAAACCACTGGAAACCATCAGCAGACTATTAGTCCGTACTTGGCAGAACTGGACACCATTCTCAATTCTCTTGTCTTCTGGATCGGTGCTTTCTGTCAGCTCACACCATTCAGTATGAACTGATGGAGCACTTATTAACGCGCGTTGTGCCTAAGGATCGCCTTTGTTCTCACATAACTCAACGACCTAATTCTCGTCTCCTCTGACGACGCATACAACTACGTAGGTGATACAACCCTTCATCACGCGCTAATCTTTTGGCACCTAGGCACCACAGACATCGAAAAAAAATCAACTTAAATGGTATCAGTCTTGTTTCCTTCACCAGCACAAAGATACGGTCACTGCACATATGAAAAAATATGTTCCCATGTCTCCCTGGACCAATGGCGTAGTGTGGGATGTACGGTCCACATAGGGTAACCACTTTGAATACGTTTGTTTACTGTTGTCGAAGGTGTATTCCATTTAAAGAAACAGGCAGTTTGTCTACTGCACAAGGCGGTCAGGACCCACGCTATGTTACTGCCGCAAATATGAATCGCATGCAACAAGGACCTTCAATATGGTAATAAATACTAGATATCGACGTCGTCGATCATTTCTCCTTGTGAACGCACATCCTCAATTTCATTGTTAACTCTCACCTGACTGACAGCATCCTTGTTCCAGAAAGACGTTGGTCAGAAATCCATCAAACTGATATACCATGTTATGAGAACAAGATTAGAATTGGACTTCAATTTATTTGGGAATGAATTAGTGCAGGAGTGGCTGTGTGGTAAGTAGCTTGCCTACCAACCACATGGTTCCGGGTTCAGTCCCACTGCGTGGCACCTTGGGCAAGTGTCTTCTACTATAGCCTCGGGCCGACCAAAGCCTTGTGAGTGGATTTGGTAGACGGAAACTGAAAGAAGCCCGTCGTATATATGTATATATATATGTATGTTTGTGTGTCTGTGTCTGTCCCCCTAGCATTGCTTGACAACCGATGCTGGTTTGTTTATGTCCCCGTCACTTAGCGGTTCGGCAAAAAGAGACCGATAGAATAAGTACTGGGCTTACAAAGAATAAGTCCCGGGGTCGAGTTGCTCAACTAAAGGCGGTGCTCCAGCATGGCCGCAGTCAAATGACTGAAACAAGTAAAAGAGTAAAAAGAGAGAGTGTAGTAGATGAGAGTGAAGTTTGTGCCAAGATTGAGTATCACCGCTTTCCTCACTCCTTAGGAAGATAACTTACAGGAGAAATTCTTACCGAAGAGCATTTCTCTACGTTTGCATTCCACACACAGACACACACACATACACACTCACACACACGCACACATTTAAATAATTACAACCACAATTTATTCTCTTATCTTCTATGGATAGCTTGTAGAATTCTATTTCAATTATTGAGAATTAATTTAATAACTATTATTATATCAGACTATTTTAAATTAAGCAGTGGAAGCAAGTTCTAGCAGAATTCCCTGCTGTATTCAAATGAAATTGTTAAGCGGTGAATAAGTTTGTGTGTCCCTTGAGTATAATTAGGCATAGTTTTACATTCCTTAATTCGCTAAGCTGGCACTATAGATTTCTTGTGGCAATGCACCAGGCCAGTTATCGTAGTATATTGATTCCTTACAATGAGATAACATTTCGTTGAGGAAGAAAGAGCATTGTAGTTGAAACCAACTCCCGTAGTCAGCTGGCAATTACAATGTAAGGAAAGATGAGGTTTTCTGCGTTTATATCTTTATATATAAAAGTGAGGTTGTGTGTCTGACTCCTACGATTTAGATTCCTAACTACTCCCACATTTTGCGGTGCAGTTTAACCAAAACCGGGTATCTTATAGTCGTGATTCATATCGAGCCCTTCTGGGTATTAGCGCGCGTCTACGATTAAAAAAAAAATTACCATCATTTTTTCCCATTTTTAATGCATTTTTTTTTGCTATTATATAAGGGAAGTAACTCTCTAAAATGTATTATTAAATCTCAGAACGTAAAAAGCTACAGTAACCCCCCCCCCCTTTGTGGTTAGCCATATTGAGATGGCTATTATACTTTACATCTCTAAAAATGCTTATATAGTTATTTCCCTTACAAACCCGAGCAACGCCGGTCGATACTGCTAGTTTGCAGATAAAGGCTTAAACAAATACCCACAAAGCATTTAGTCAAGTACTCGAGCATTTATATTCACTTGGCACTCCCACTTTGATACATTTTGTATTGTTTCACCCAAACCCCACGATAATAGGAAGTAACATTTCTCTCTGGACTTGGATGAAATTAGTTTCTTTGCGAGAGTCGACTCTTCGATTAAAATTGTTTTCCTCTCCAGTCAATGCTGTGTATAATCAGTTTTCAACAATTCATAGGATTTCACAACGTTTTCTGGTTCATGAAGACGGTTTTGCATTTTGTTTTTTTTTCTTCTTTCTTTCTTTCTTTCTTTCTTCTTTCTTTCTTTCTTCTTCTTCTTCTTCTTCTTCTTCTTCTTCTTCTTTTTTCTTTTTGGCAAGTGCCGTAGAATAAAAACTAATCATCTTGATGTTGTTTGGCGGCGAGCTGGCAGAAACGTTAGCACACCGGGCGAAATGCGTAGCCGTTACGTTCCGCGTTCAAATTCCGCCGAGGTCGACTTTGCCTTTCATCCTTTCGGGGTCGATAAATTATGTACCAGTTATGCACTGGGGTCGATGTAATCGACTTAATCCGTATGTCTGTCCTTGTTTGTTCCCTTTGTGTTTAGCCCCTTGTGGGTAGTAAAGAAGTAGATATTGTTTGGTCTTCCATCTGTATATAATATATGTCTCCTTATGATGCTATTGTCCTTCGATTAGATATATATCTTTCAATATTCCTTTTCGTTTCTACTGTCAATCAGTAGATACGATCCTCTATTAATGGATATCAATAATAAGGAGAACAGTTAAGAACCTGTTAAACGTTTGCAGGAGTGTTGTCGGCTATTTATTTTATTGACCCTCGAGGGGGAAAGAAAAGAAATTCAACCTCAGCAGGATTTTAAATCAGAACCGACAAAGACTAAGCTGAAGAACCTAAAGCTTTAAATTGTTTTTTCTATAGGGAGAGTGGCTGTTAATCGTGTAGAAAAGACATCAAACATTGAGGGTATGAATCACCAACGTCTGTCTTTAGCTAAAACATCTTTCGCTAGTTTTGACCTTCTTGCTGAGAAAAAGAGATTAGCGTACATATTTGTAGCATGATGGTCTAGTTTCTCCAATGTTGTCTATTTTGAGTTAGGTATTCTATTTTACTCTTTTACTTGTTTCAGTCATTTGACTGCGGCCATGCTGGAACACCGCCTTTAGTTGAGCAAATCGACCCCGGGACTTATTCTTTTGTAAGCCCAGTACTTATTCTATCGGTCTCTTTTGCCGAACCGCTAAGTAACGGGAACATAAACACACCAGCATTGGTTGTCAAGTAATGCTAGGGGACAAACACAGACACACGCATATATATATATATATATATATAATATATATATATATATACATATATACGACGGGCTTC
Source organism: Octopus sinensis (assembly GCF_006345805.1). Taxonomy (NCBI): domain Eukaryota; kingdom Metazoa; phylum Mollusca; class Cephalopoda; order Octopoda; family Octopodidae; genus Octopus; species Octopus sinensis. Next base: position 44,706,924 of record NC_042997.1, read on the forward strand.
TTTCAGTTTCCATCTACCAAATCCACTCACAAGGCTTTGGTCGGCCCGAGGCTATAGTAGAAGACACTTGCCCAAGGTGCCACGCAGTGGGACTGAACCCGGAACCATGTGGTTGGTAGACAAGCTACTTACCACACAGCCACTCCTGCGCCTATTCTAGGTATTCTATTTTTATCAAAGTCTTCTATTTTAGAATAAACGCTCTGTTTCCATCAAGGATACTCTAGTTCCAACCAAGTGGTCTATGTATGTTCAACATGGTTGTCTATTTTCAGCAAAGTGCCTCTTTTCAGTGATGTGGTCTGTTTTGTGCTCGGTGATTTATTTTCGACGAAGTGGTCTATTTTCAGCTAGGTAGTGTATTTTCAGTAATGTGGCCGAGGTATATAACTCATGACTGAATGCGGCTAATGCGTGGAATAATCAATGCTTTATTTGCGTGAGCTTTCAATTCGTTTATGGAAAGGGCTTCTCCCTGAGAGAAAGAAGGTTCATGCTTTTCTCGAAGAGCTTAGGCAGCCTAAGTAAACTAAAATTATTTCCAATGGAAACTGATATCCGATCGTGGAGTCAGCTTACCAATTGCTTACATCTCCTCATACAGAAGAAAATTTGTTTAGTGCCGTTTAATTCATCAAGGAATCCCTCGGCAAGGGGTTCAAGATATCCTCTTGATATCTACTCATGATGAAGTTTCAAACACCAAATGCCACATACAGCAAATAATTAGAATCAAGGTGCGCATTAAATGTAAATGCTGAACAAAACGATTAGAAAACTTGTCCGACAGCCTCTGCAGGAAGGAATTCCTTACAATAATTGTAAACAAATGAAGCACTCGTTAACTATAGAGTGTTTTCTTGTTTCTTTTTATAGTCAAGTATCTATGAAGTTGTAAACAGCGTTTACAAACGCAAGCGTCAAGAATTTATATGTTGCAGAGAAGTGGGGGATAAAAGTGAAGAGTAATATCAAAAGGAATGATTCTTGTCTGAGATTTGAAAATATTTATCTCTCTATAAAAATGACATTGTATATTCTGAACCGCCATTGGCTCAGTGTGAAAGATTGAATTTGGTAAAGTTTACATGCTTGCTGATAATGTGTGTGTGTGAGTTAATGTAAGGGTGATAATAGCATTCAACAAGTTCTTACAAGCAGGTGTGTAACCAGATTCTAAAGTTAGGGGGAGCGAGCACATAAAAAAGGGGCCGTGACACATACAAAACAATTTTTAAATCATTACTTTTATATTACGCGAAATATATTACTAGATGTTCTACATTCATTAATTTCATGTTTCAGAAAAAAACGTAATTGTCTATAAAACTGTTGAAAAGGCGCCAATTTTAAAAAATGTGGTCGCAGGGAACGGTTGCCCGCCCCCACCCGCTTCCCCATTTGCTACACCACTGCCTACTGGACGGCGGCGAGCTGGCAGAGTGGTTAGCACGCCGGGCGAAATGCGTAGCCGTATTTCGTCTGTCGTTACGTTCTGAGTTCAAATTCCGCCGAGGTCGACTTTGCCTTTCATCCTTTCGGGGTCGATAAATTAAGTACCATTTACGCGCTGGGGTCGATGTAATCGACTTAATTCGTGTGTCTGTCCTTGTTTGTCCCCTCTATGTTTAACCCCTTGTGGGTAATAAAGAAATAGGTATGTGTGTACGTATTAACAATACGTCAAGGTCGGTCATTGTTGTCGCAAATGGTTTTGATTATTGTTGCTTGCTGTCGAGTAACCATGGCAGCTGTTGTCTCAAGGCAAGCGTTTAAATGCTTCAGATGAATTCTTTCGAAAGCTGGGCAACGTCTGCCGAGTGACCTCGCCCGAGTAATTAATCTTTGAAGCATGAGTTATGGACAGTGGAGGTGACACTTCTGACTGGTCGAAAGAAGGGAGTAAATATTTATTCTGTTGCTATTTTAATATAAACCTAAATTTTAAAAACGTTACTTGTAATGTATTAAATTACTTCCTTTTAATTGTAAGTTTACTTGTTACTAATTGATTAATTTAACCAATGATATTTTAATTAGATATTCAGCACAAGTTAGTCCAGTAATGGCCGCCTAATCAAAAAACCACAAGTAAAGCTTCTTCATTTTAGCTATCAGGCTGAGTAAAAAGCAAGCAACGTTTTGAAACATGAAATTCACCTCAGTATATTTGATGCGGAAATTTTATTCATCAAAGTACGTACCATTACACTCAACACATTTTTGCCAACGAGTTACAAGTTTGTTTATTCCGGTAACATAAAAATGTGGAGTTCCGGCGCTGATGAACTCTTTGAAAGCACTTTTGATTTTTGAAATCCTTCTCCTGCAGGAAACCATTAAGGTGCTTGAAAAAGTGGTAGTCGGTAGGAGAAGGGTCTGGGGAAGAAGCTGGATGGGGATGAACTTCGTAGTCAAATTCACTCAACTTCTGGATCGTTATTAGTGAAACATGTGGTCGAGCATTGTCATGAAGAATGATTGGCCCTCTTCTGTTGACCAACCACTCTGGGGCGGAGGAGGAGTAGCAATTTTCGTTCATTTTTGGCAATTTCATGCCAATATGTTTCTGCAGAAATGGTTTTTCCAGATTTTAAGAAGTTTTTGTAGATGAGTCCAGCAGTACACCACCAAACAGTCACCATAACCTTCCTTTTGAAGAGCTCGGATTTAGGGAAGGTTTTCGGTGCTTCATTTTGGTCCAACCACTGCGAAGAACTTTTTTTTTTTTTTGTTATTGTACAGAATCCATTTTTCATCGCAAGTTTCAATACGGTCGAGAAATGGATCGATCTGGTTACGGAGAAGAAGCGACGAGCAAATTTCATATCTGCGTATTTTTTGATTTTCATTCAAATCGTGTGGTACTCATTTGCCGAGCTTTCTTGATTTTCCAATTGCATGCAAATGGTTGCAGGTAGTTTTCTGGCTAAGTTGAAGTTCTTATAATTAAACTAGCAGTATCGCCCGGCGTTGCTCGGGTTTGTAAGGGAAATAACTATATAAGCATTTATAGAGAGTTACTTCCCTTATATAAACCAAGCGAAAATGCATTAAAAATGCGGAAAAATTATGGTAGATTTTTTTTTGAAATCGTAGACTCATCGTCGACGCGAGTTACTTCCCTTATATAATAGCAAAAAAAAATCAGTTTTACGGTTATAAGCAGGAAGAAATAGCCATCATCAATGAAACCATATTCGGATTTCCATAATAAAGTTGTATATCATAACTGACTGTTTTCAAAAGCCTTTGAATCGCCCAGAAGTGAAACAGGCATTTTAAGAAGCAAGCGGAGCCAGAAATGTACGGTTTTGCTCTGGCACGAATCCAACAATTGAAGAAGCAATATATGCTAAATTCAGAGCAGGCAACACTAAGAATCATTACTACTGCGTAAGATATAAAAAAACATCATTGGTCAAATGTTGATATTGCTATATTCTCAGCTTACGACTATGACTACACAGATAATGTAGGCTATTTCCCCAAATTTGCTAAGTAATGCAATTTAGGGATCAAGCCAGTTTTACGGTTATAAACAGGAAGAATTCAATCTTTGCCAAATATAGAAATTTAGATATTCTGATTTCAGATAATGATTCACAATTATCTTCTGAAAGATTTTAAAATTTTGTCAAAACGTGGGACTTTCACATCCAGCATACGATTCCCAAAATTAAATGTATTAAGGGGCTAAACACAGAGGGGACAAACAAGGACAGACAAACGGATCAAGTCGATTACATCGACCCCAGTGCGTAACTGGTACTTAATTTATCGTTCTGAGTTCAAATTCCACCGAGGTCGACTTTGCCTTTCATCCTTTCGGGGTCGATAAATTAAGTACCTATTTCTTTACTACCCACAAGGGGCTAAACACAGAGGGGACAAACAAGGACAGACAAACGGATCAAGTCGATTACATCGACCCCAGTGCGTAACTGGTACTTAATTTATCGTTCTGAGTTCAAATTCCACCGAGGTCGACTTTGCCTTTCATCCTTTCGGGGTCGATAAATTAAGTACCAGTTACGCACTGGGTTCGATGTAATCGACTTAATCCGTTTGTCTGTCCTTGTTTGTCCTCTCTGTGTTTGGCCCCTTGTGGGTAGTAAAGAAATAGGTACTTAATTTATCGACCCCGAAAGGATGAAAGGCAAAGTCGACCTCGGCGGAATTTGAACTCAGAACGTAACGGCAGACGAAATACGGCTATGCATTTCGCCTGGTGTGCTAAAGTTTCTGCCAGCTCGCCGCCTTCTCCCACAATTAAATAGATAAGCCTAAGTTGTAGTGAAAGTCATGTAACCGCTGATTAAGAAACAGAAAAGAGAGGAAATCAAGGACTCTTGCCAAGCATTTTATAGACTTCAGAAATACTTCAGTTGACAAGGTTGGTGAATAACTGGCACAACCCTTTATGAGTTGTTGTTTGGGGACATTACTACTTATTATAGCATGTCAGCTACTGTAGCCTCGTGCAGAAAATCTATCGGATGTTCAGGATAGACATGCTGAGCGCAAGAAGGCTGATATAGAAATATTAAAACCAATACGCAAGAAAGCCACTCACGTCGTTGGAAGCTGGTAATCATGTATGAGTACAAGTAAATGACAAAACAAGCAACACATGGTCGAGACGACAACAGGAAAGAAATACAGGAAAAACCTCAAAAGAGGTTGATAGTCAATTGAAACAGAGAACAACCCACCTGTCTTAGAAAACGAAAGAAGGTGAGCTGGAGGCAAGAAAGAGAAAGAAAGCGGTAAACTGGGCATTGTTTGCTTTCTTTCTCAATTAATACTATGTCGGGTTTCCTATTCTCTATTTCATGGTCGCGTTGAATCATAAAATCCCACAGGATCTTTGCGTTATCATTTTCGATGACGCCTTCAGGTTTATGTTCGTACCACTTTTTTGATCTGTCAAGTCCGGCAATCCTTGCTATATAGTGTTGTTGTTATATATATATGATGTATTGAGTATTAAAGGAAGTAGTGAGTACTTAGTATGAAAGATTAAGAAAATGAGAGAGACTGAAACAACGTGTTAACGATACAAGATACTTTATTCGACTGCCGTTGTTGTACAAGTTAATTGTTTTGGCGGGAAACAAAGTGAAAGTCCTTTTATCAAGGGAGACAATGGGCGACGTTGATTGCTCATGTTTGTTGTGATGATTATATAACATCTTCCTTTTTTTTTTTTTTTTTAAATTTTTTTTTATATCATCTGTATCTACAGGGAATAATTATTCGTCGTCCACTTTTTGTGGTTTTATTATTTTGTAGTGTTGAATTCTGTAGTTGTGCTGTTTTTGTTTTTTCATGCGTGTTTGTTGACTTTGGAAATATATTTTCATAATCTAATTCTTCTGTTATGCGAACGTGTTCGTTTGTTTTAAGAATATGTTGTCTATTTCGTTTGACTGTATTTCCTTCCTCTGTTATTACTAAGTATGAACGAGGTTGCTCTAGTTTTTTAATTATTTTGCCCCTTCTAAACCAATTGTTGTTAAACTTAATTCTAACCGTGTCGTGTGGTTTTAACTCTGGGAGTTCTGTTGTAATGTTTGATTTCTTCTTTTCGTGAGGCCTGATACCAATTTTGTCGTGTAATATGTTTGGGAGATTTGTTCGCAATGTTCTATTCATTATTTGATTTGCAGGGGATGGTGCACCATTTTGTAATTTAGTCGTGCGTAATGCTAAGAGCGCTAACTGAGGTTCTTCGTCACTTTTGAATGCCTTTTTTAGCGTCTTTTTTATTGTCTGTATATTTCTCTCAACCATGCCATTCGCTTGATGATAATGCGGGCTTGTCTTCGTGTGATGAAAATGCCAATTTTTTGCAAATTTTTTGAATTCAGCCGAATTGAATTCTGGACCATTGTCACTTACAACTGTTTGCGGAATTCCGAATTTAGCAAAAGTTTCTTTTAATTTTTTGATTACGGTTTTTGACTGGCAATCATTTATTTCGTGTAGATCAAAAAATCTTGTTGTATAGTCAATAATTGTGACATACGAATTTCCAGACAGGTGAAATACGTCTGTACCCACTTTGGTCCATGGTGTAGTAGGTATTTCATGATTTATTAGTGGTTCGGCTGCTTGTTGATTTTTGTAGTCAATGCAGTATGAGCATGTGTTAATCATGTCTTTGATTTGAGCGTTAATGCCGGGCCAGTATATACATTCCTTCGCTCTCTCTATGCATTTTTCGATACCCATGTGTCCGGTATGTATTTCCTGTAGAGCTTCTCTACGTAATGACTTAGGTACAATTATTCTTGAACCTTTTAGAACGAGACCATTGACGATTGATATTTCATCACGAACGGATACGAATGGTTTGATGTTTATTGGTATTTGTCTTTTGGGGGCCATTCTGTTCTTGTATATGTGACGAGTGTCTGTAGAGACGGGTCGTCTGCAGTGGCTTCTTTATACTCTTTTAATTTAGTGTCGGTTATGGGGTAATTTTTTATTACTGCATGAATGTGCGATTTCATATCTTCGTCTGTACTTCTGGAGTATTTTGCTCAAGGTATGCACGTGATAGGGTATCTGCAACAATTGATTCTTTACCAGGTATGTGGTTTAGGTCAAAATCATATCTTTGTAATGTTAGTAGAAATCTTTGGATTCTGGGGGGGGGGGGGCATTTAGTGATCGATTTTTTGAATATTTGCTTCAACGGTTTATGGTCATTTTCGATTCTGAAATGAGTTCCGTATATAAACTGATGAAATTTCTTGCATGCGAAAACTATACTGAGAGCTTCGCTCTCTATCGGACAGTAGTTTTGTTCCGCTTGAGTTGTTGCACGAGATGCAAACGAAACAGGTAGCCATCTTTCGTTGTGTTTCTGCTCAAGTATCGCTCTGAGCCCATGCTTACTAGCATCTGTAGTTATTTTTATTGGTAGATCTGGATTATAAAATTGTAGCACTGGTTTTCTGGTAATCATTTCTTTTAGCTTTTTTATTGCTTCGATTTGTGGTTTGTCGAATGACCATAACGTGTCACTCTGTAGAAGCTGGCGCAATGGTGCTGTGACTTCGGAGTAATTAGATAAAAATTTACATAGGTAATTTGTCATACCTAGGAATCTTTGTAATTCTTTTTTACTTGTTTGCAGTGGCATGTGAATGATTGCTTGTACTTTGGTTGGATCTTGTTTTATCCCTTCGCTGGTTAATATATGCCCAAGGTACTTGATTTGTAATTCATAGAAGATACACTTTGATTTATTTAACTTTAATCCGTGCTTTCGGATTCGATCGAAAACTTGTTGTAGTCTATTTGTGTGTTCTTCTAAAGTGTTGGACCAGATTATGATGTCATCCTGTGAATTTCTTGCTCCTTCTATGCCCTCTATTATTTTTGAAATTTCTTTTTGGAAAACTTCACTGGCGCTGTGAATTCCAAAGGGTAGTCGTGTGAAGCGATACCTTCCAAAAGGTGTGTTGAACGTTAAAAGATGGGAGCTTTCTTCGTCAACTGGAATTTGCCAGTATCCATTAGATGCATCGAGTTTTGAAAAATATTTAGGGTTATGCATTTGTGCAAAAATGTCCTCCGCTGTAGGGAGTTTGAAATGTTGCCTTTTTATGGCTTTGTTTAGATTCTTGGGGTCTAAACAGAGTCGGAGTTTTCCGTTGGCTTTTTCAACGATGACTAGGGAATTTACCCAGTCTGTAGGTTCACTAACAGTTTTATGATATCTAATTCTGTCATTCTTTTTAATTCTTTGTTGAGTTTTTCTTTTATAGAAAAAGGAACCGATCTTGGTGGATGAATTACAGGAGTTATTTGTGGATCCACTGTGATATGATGTGTTATTGACAAAGTGCCGATTTCTCCGAAACAGTCTTCATATTTTTCTAATATGTCGTTTGTGTTCGACGAATTTATTTTTGAAATTCTCTGAATCAGGTTCAGATCTTTAGCTGTCTTTGCATCTATAACTGCGTGCGAGTTTGTTTTTGCAACAATGAATTTTATTTGCTTTGATAATTCTTTGTATTTAATGACTGCTGTGCATTTTCCTAGCACTTTTATAGCTGTGTTATTATAAGCTGATAATCGAGTTGAAGTTTTTTGCAGTTGTGGTTTTGGAATTATATTTCTATATTCTCTGAATGGCAGTACGGTTACGTCTGCTCCTGTATCTATTTTGAATGTTACATTCGAGTTGTTCACTTTTAGTTCGACCGTCCAAATGTCTTTTGGAGTCTTGAACTTTTCGATTTTGTGCACGCGGGAATTATTTGCAGTGATCATTTCGAGTGCATGTGTATCGTCATCTGATTATCGTCGGTATGTATCTCTACTTATGTACAAATTTTCTTGATTTGCACATTTTTGCATAGT
>NC_042997.1:44720305-44787805 GCF_006345805.1 Octopus sinensis
AATGCTAATAAAGCATCACTCGTTCTGTGAGTTTCTCATTGGTGAATATCCACCGCCCTTCGATAATCTGTGTATGGATGTTCTCATCGTTGGAACAACAAAATTTACAAAAGTGGTTCACAACTTCACATCTATATTTGTGCATTCTATCGGATTTCAAAACACGTTCCTGAAGCTTTTTACTAGTGTTTGTTGTTTGGTAATTTGCATGCATACATGTATGTATGTATGTATGTATGTATGTATGCATGTATGCATGTATGTATGTATGTATGCATGTATTAAGAGAAAAGGAGATAGTCAGGATTTGGGTAAAAATAATTTATTTAGCGCTTTCCTTTCTTTTGAGAGACTCATCATAAATGATGTATTTACAGAAAATCTATATCGTTTATATATACGTTATTCGAAAATATCTAGAGCGGAGAGTTTGGGGAAAAGGAAGTTTTGATAGTGGTTAAGATGTTCATTGTTAGTTTGAATCTATGTGTGTGTGTATATTATTGTGTATTATATGTGTGTGGTAAGTTTTTGGAGGCTTGGTTAGAAAGAGAAAAAGAAAAACAGGAAGAAAGAAAGGGGGTGGTTTTTTGGGATTGAGAGGTCAAAAAGGTATAAAAAATATATTATTAAGCACATGAGAGATCCTTATTTAAAAAATTAGTCTTCCAGACAAACCATATTAGATTACCACTCGATATTATTATTATTAATGTTCTCATTACTGAAACTAAAATAATTGGAAAAATTAACTTCAGCAACCAACACACACGCACTCTTTCAAACACATATGTTTACACACACACACCTTCAAAATTTTTCCAAAACAATTTGATAGATTCTGTTTCCTGGGTAACATGACAACTAACCAAAAATGCCGTCAGTCGCATAATGACTAAAAGAAATTTGACGTATCTCAGAAAAGTACCTTTTTTATTCATTCATATTGAAGACAATATTGCTTATGTAAACTCAATTACCATTGTGACGACTCGGTACTCACGTTAACGTTATCTATTAGTATTTCAGATTGGTTTCATATACTTTTGGATGGATTCATTCTTTCTAATGGTTAAGATACGTAACACCGACACCACAGAACAGGAAATAGAGAGTGATCCAGTCAATGAGGAGAAAAAAAAACAACAAATGAACAGATAGAAGAGCAAACTTATTACACGAACACACACGATTTGGATATATATATATATATATATATATATATATATATTATATATATATATATATATATGTATATAGATCAATAAATGTTGGGGTTGTGTTGACCGCACGTGGAGAAATGATAAGCAAGGAAAAATTGTAAAAATGCAGAATGCTCGATTGAAAGAAAATTTTAATGAAATGAGAAAATGAAAAAATATATAAATATATATTTATTCAAACCGGTTTTCGTCATAGTTTGACTTATCAAGAATAGTTAGGTGAAAAGGTTTTTTAAAAATGAGAAAGGGGAAAAAAGTTGCATTGTTTTTTGCAAAAGAATAATAATAAATATGTATAAAAATTAAAAAATAAGTACTCCGAAACATTGTTAGTTCGTTGTGTATCTTGAGTTTAATGATTGTTCACGAAAAAATTACCTTGAGGTATTAGGATCCAATGGGATTAAGGCCATGTGTTGTTTGGTTTAATTTAGGATGTTGGCAAAACAGGAAGTAGTAGTAATTGTGGTTCTTCAGTTCCTGTGTTAGGAAGTAGTAGTAATTGTGGTTCTTCAGTTCCTGTGTTGTGAATAAGGGGAGACAACTCTTTTGAGTTCTTCAATAAAGGTTGCTGATAAAACCCAAATTATAAAATTGTCATTTTAGCTTCATTTGCATTATCTTTTTTATATAATTGTTTGTTAATTTAACTTTCAGATTTTAACACTTTATTTATATTATTTTCTAATTATATAAATTTGCATAGACAATTGCATTTCAGATTGTTATATCATAAATAATAAAGATGATGGTAATAACAACAATAGTAAAAATGATATTTAAAGAATATAAGTTTTTGCTTGAAGTGATGAATCTATGGTATCCTTATATATTTGTGTGAGTCCATCCATGAAGAATGAGGTAGAAAAGGGAAGTTTGGGCAACGAGGAGTTTGTATATTAAGTTGTGTTTGGAATTTTTCAATAAAGAGATACTCCTTGTTAATTCTCTCCTGTGTGGTGATGCCGTCTTTACATTGGTAGAAGGGGAATATATAGAATTTGGGGTTTAAGTCTTTAGCGCATGAGTCTATGTGGTCACTCAGTGGAATTTGTCGGTATTCCGGGAGATTTATTTGTTCTTTATGCACCGCTACTCGTTTACGTAACGGGAGACTCGTTTGTCCAACATAATTATGTTGGCAACCAGCGCATGTGAGAACGTAGATAAGATTCTCGGAGGCACAGGAGAAGTTAGTCTTGATTTTAAACTTCGTACCTTGTTTGAAGGTAAATTCAGAACCTTCAAGTAGGAGGGGGCATGTCCCACAGTTTGGGCGTGCACATTTTTTTACTGCTGGGGGTGGATGTGGTGTGTGAAGTTTGGCATTTGTCAAGAGTTTTTTTAAAGATTTGTGTTGCCTTTTACATTTGAGGATTTTGTGTGTATTTATAATGTTTTTCATTTTTGGGTCTGTTGACAGTAGACTGAGGTTTTGTATGATTGTGGTGTATGCTTCAATATTTTTGGGGTTGTGGGTGGAAATGTATGGAAGTATTTTGAGGTTGTGTGTGGTGTTAGGTTGGGTAGTTTTCAGTGTAATGTTATCTAGTTCTTTGGCGCGTTTTATTCCATACTCTATAAGGGTGGAGGGATATTGGCGTTGTAATAGTGTTTTTTTGAGGTCTTGAAGGCGTATTTCTCGTGTTTTTGGATCCACTACCACCACCACCTCCCAGCAATCAGGTCTGAAGAGGCTCTTCAAAAAAAAAAAAAATCAAAGGTATTTTGACTTTTTAAAAAATGTAATGGATTCCCTTATGAAAAATAACCAGAGTTTGCCACTTTAGAGACACTAAATAATTCAATTAAAAAACAGTTTATATTCAGTCTAAAAGCACTTACAATTCTCAACGGAATTGTAGCTACTTTTGGGAAAACAGAGAAAAGGGAAACAACTCCTGAGAATGTATGTATGTATGTATGTATGTATGTATGTATGTATGTATGTATGTATGTATGTATGCATGTATGTATGTATGTATGTACAGTAAATTTAGGGTGAATACTTGATAAGTGTAAGCACCTGTGTATGCCAGATAGTGGCAGAGGTGAGAGAGAATATATCAAATAAAATTAAAAACAGAACACCAAGGATATCGCGGTACATGTGTTTCAAGCTTTATAAACAATCCGTTATTACATCAGTGTATTATTGATTTCTTTCTATCTTATTTTCCTTCCTATCTTATACAAGAGAATTAAATAAGAACTCATTCCAATCTATTTAACATTCATTCTATGTTGACTGGGGATACAGTATGGGCAGATTTTCGAAATCAGTTAGGAAATTTTACAAATACACTTTTTCAAGGAGATATGATAAACCTATTATAAACCTATTATAAACCTATTATTACATGTACTTCTCATATTTTTTATATTGTGATGTAATTTTTTGGACTAACAATGTTTGCGGCTGAAGAGAGCTTTAAACCATCTTTTATATCAATAATACACTGATGTAATAACGGATTGTTTATAAAGCTTGAAACACGTGCACCGCGATATCCTTTGTGTTCTATTTTTTAATTTTATTTGATATGTATGTATGTATGTATGTATGTATGTATGTGTGTGTGTATGTATGTATGTGTGAATGTATGCATGTATATGTGAGTGTATGTGTGTGCATGTGTAAGTATGAATGTATATAAAGATAAAGAGATTGACAGAAAAATGTTATTGTCTCTAGGCCAAATTCCTTCTTTCAACGCGTGATTGAGCTTGACCTTAACTTGACCAATAGCAGTTAAAGGCGCGCGCTCACGCACGCACACACACACGCACGCACACACACACATACACACACACACATTTCTACTTCTAAATTTATTTCAGCGAGGCATTGAAAACTGGTCTTATTTTATGAAGCAAGTAAGTAAAGAAAACTTTTGAATTTAGTTTTGATTATAGAATCCACATCTCTCAACAACTAAAAGCATTCTTTTTCGGCTTAAGAATTATTGCATGTATATTCAAATGTTTTATCAAATCGAACCTTTTTTCTTTCTTATATTTTCATATATTTTTCGTCATCCTGTCAAACACTTGGAATTACTATATGGAAATGGGGCAAAAGTGGTTACTGGGTCAAAATGAATAATTTCTGACTTCTTGTTATTTACTCTCATTTTGTACCATTGCATCATCTTTGAGAGTAAAATTTGGTCAGCATAGGTTACATAGTTGGGAATGGAAATTAGTCAGTATAGTTTGTACCGTTGTTGCTGAAACTTTCAAACATGGGTGACAGGTACTATTTTCAAGAAAAGTTTCCTTAAATTCGATCCGATTATAATTGAGGTAGCTAATAAAATATCTGGATAGTTTTTGGTGAAAAAGCTATAGTGAAGAAGCTATAAAGAATATGTTACGTTGAGTTTTTAGAGTGCTTAAGGACTATGTGAAGAAAATTTTGTGTCAGGGATAAGTGAATAGATTATATCTTATTAAACTGAATCCAATTCAATAAATTAAACGTTATTAGATGAGTCAAGGAGAGTCGTGCGTTAAAGTCGCTGAGAGAAGAGAGATTTGAGTGATTATATTAAAAAATGTAAGATTCTATTTTAATGTAAAGGTAGGCGCAGGAGTGGCTGTGTGGTAAGTAGCTTGCTTACCAACCACATGGTTCCGGGTTCAATCCCACTGCATGGCATCTTGGGCAAGTGTCTTCTGCTATAGCCCCGGGCCGACCAATGCCTTGTGAGTGGATTTGGTAGACGGAAACTGAAAGAAACCTGTCGTATATATTTATATATATATGTATGTGTGTGTGTTTGTGTGTCCGTGTTTGTTCCCCTAGCATTGCTTGACAACCGATGCTGGTGTGTTTATGTCCCCGTCACTTAGCGGTTCGGCAAAAAAGAAACCGATAGAATAAGTACTGGGCTTACAAAAAGAATAAGTCCCGGAGTCGAGTTGCTCGACTAAAGGCGGTGCTCCAGCATAGCCGCAGTCAAATGACTGAAACAAGTAAAAGAGTATGAAGTAGATATATATGATTCTTAACACATTACATGTCTTGTGTACAGAAGCTATTTCCCTGATGTCCCTGCCGTCCATTCGTCAGATATGATACACATTCCCAATCTTTCTGGATCTCTTCACTTTCGCTCACAGATTTTTTAATTATCTTTTTTAGCTAAACAGTTTGAAACTTCGTATACTGGTATAATTTCTCACGTTCAACAGGGTTTACTTTCAACATTTTTGACAAAATTTTGCATTTTAGACGTTATTTCGTGATTAAGCTGTATTTAGGTAATTTTAACCAATCAACGATGAGTAGTTAGCTGAAGAAAGCTTCTGCTGTTTACGATAGTAATCGAAGAGGAACAACTTCCGGGTCATCTCTGCTAAGTGTCACCACCCTGTTCTATTTTATTTTTGTTTACTGCCTGTGTTGCATAATAAACACATTTTATTTGCTTTTCGATCGCCTCTTTGATTGGTTAAAATTATCCAAATACGACAACTTTAACACGAAATAACTTCTACAATACGAAATTTTGTCAAAAACGTTGAAAGTAAATCGTGTTCAACGTGAGAAATTACACCAATATACGAAGTTTCAAACTGTTTAGTTTAAAATAAAAAAATTTTTTAATCTGTGAGCGAAACTGAAAAATTCATCTTTTTCTTCAACCAATAGAGTAACTGGGGACTGACGAAAGGAAAGTTTTATGTTACTTGCAGCGTAACAAAGTCTAACTAAAAGTTTAGGACAAACTTATGAAAATGCTTTGACAGATAAAGGGTTAATCTTGAGTGTTAAAGTAATGTCTGAAATTAATTAAATGAACGGGTATGAAAGGTATTTGAATTGTTTCTAACATAAGCTCAAGGAGAGCAATTTTGGAGGTTAAGGGTTAATCGATTATATCGTTTCCAAATCTTGACTGCTACTTTAATTTATCGAACCCGTAAAAATGAAAAGTAAAGTTAGCATCGGCGGGATTTGAATTCAGAACGTAAAAAGCTGGAATAAATATTTCGTGACATTTTCTTGGCACTAACGATTTTGCCAGTCACCACTTTCCACTTATGCACACGTGTATGTGTGTGTGTGTAGATGTGTGTGAGTACGCGCGTGTTTTCAGGGAGAGAGAGAAAGGGAGAGGGAGAGAGAGAGAGAGAGAGAGAGAGAGAGAGAGAGAGAGAGAGAGAGAGAGAGAGAGAGATTAAATAAAACCTACTGGTATTGAAACTTACATTTAGAAAAACAACTATAAAAATTTCATCGACTCCCAATCCCTCTCTGTATTTGAGATGTTTTTTTCGTAATCTTTCTGTGACGTATTTCATTACTAGATATTCTAGATGGTTCCGGGTTCAGTCCCACTGCGTGGCACCTTGGACAAGTGTCTTCTGCTATTGTCCCGGGCCGACCAATGCCTTGTGAGTGGATTTGGTAGACGGAAACTGAAAGAAGCCCGTCGTATATATGTATATATATATAAGTGTGTGTGTATATGTTTGTGTGTCTGTGTTTGTCCCCCTAGCATTGCTTGACAACCGATGCTGGTGTGTTTACGCCCCCGTTACTTAGCGGTTCGGCAAAAGAGACCGATAGAATAAGTACTGGGCTTACAAAAGAATAAGTCCCGGGGTCGAGTTGCTCGATTAAAGGCGGTGCTCCAGCATGGCCGCAGTCAAATGACTGAAACAAGTAAATGAGTAAAAGAGTATAAGTGTTAAGATGCAAAATTATGCACAAGGGGGTATCGGATAATTTTGTTCATTTAACGTGTTTTGGCTTGCATTTTGTGATATAAGAAGTTGGTTAAAATTTTTCAAATTTTTTATTAGTTAAATGAAAGAGTTGATATTACGGCCATATAAATATGCGTTACTAACTAAGAGTCGCAGACATGAGAATATAATACAAATGTGAGTTAGTCTAGGTCAGTGTTTCTTAAAGCATATTTCTGTTTCATTCACTTTACCATCTCTCCTTCTTGATTTCTTTCCACATACTTGTCCACTTTATCTCTCCTTCTTGATTTCTTTCCACATACTTGTCCACTTTATCTCTCCTTCTTGATTTCTTTCCACAAACTTGTAAGAAACAAGTAGACTTGTTCAAAAAAAGAAGAAAACGAATAAAACAAAAAAAATATTGTTTAATCCATTTAATATTTGTTCTTTTATTTGTTCCAGTCATGTTAGAGCACCGTCTTAAAGGGGTTTTTAGCTGAACCCCCACCCCACACTTCAGGACTTACTCTTTGTAAAGCTAGTACTTATTCTACTGCCTTTTTTTTGCCGAGCCGCTAAGTTATGGGGACGTAAACACATCGACATCGGTTGCCAAGCGATGGTGGCGGGGACAAACACATATTTCTGTGGTATTCAACTGCCGTACCAGTGAATTGGATGTTTTACACCCCTTTGAAGGAATCCTCTTTTCCTTCGTTAGTCATAATACACACACACACACACATATACACGACGGGCTTCTTTCAGTTTCCATCTGCCAAATCCACTCACAAGGCTTTGATCGTCCCGAGGATAGAGTAGAAGACCCTTGCCCAAAGGTCTACGCTGTGGAACCTTACCCGGAACCATGTGTTTGTGAAGCAAGCTTCTTTATTTCATTAAATTGGCCACACCGGCCGTACAAAGATGAGACGAACAAAGCATAAAAGGTGAAGAAGCTGCTTTAATTAAAAGTTAATGTCCGAATGAATGATGATAGCAAAAAATGACATAATTATAATGCAATTAAAAATATTCGATGACTGGCGTTCGTGCTAGCGGGGCGCAAAGAGCACCATATGAGTGTGATCGTTGACAGAGCGGCTAACCGGCTTCCGTGCCAGTGGCACATAAAAGGCACCATTCGAGTGTGATCGTTACCAGCGTCGTCTTACTGGCACTCGAACCCCGTGCTAGTAGGGTGTTAAGAGCACCATCCGAGCGTGATCGTTGCCAGAGCGGCTATCTGGCCTCCGTGCCGGTGGCACGTAAAACACACCATTCGAGCGTGATCGTTACCAGCATCGCCTTACTGGCACCTCTGCCGGTGGCATGTGTAAAAGATTCGAGCGAGGTCGTTGCCAGTACTGCCTGACTGGCCCCGTGCCGGTGGCACGTAAAAGCACCCACTACACTCTCGGAGTGGTTGGCGTTAGGAAGGGCATTCAGCTGTAGAAACTTTGCCAGATCAAGATTGAAGCTTGGTGCAGCCATCTGGTTCGCCAACCCTCAGTCAAATCGTCCAACCCATGCTAGCATGGAAGGCGGACGTTAAACGATGATGATGATGAATATAATTATTATTGCAATATG
This sequence comes from Octopus sinensis, assembly GCF_006345805.1. NCBI lineage: Eukaryota > Metazoa > Mollusca > Cephalopoda > Octopoda > Octopodidae > Octopus > Octopus sinensis. The sequence goes on from NC_042997.1 coordinate 44,728,825, forward strand.
CAATAATTCATGGCATCCAGCCATCTGGGTAGAACCTTCACTTGTTACCACTGACCCCCAGCATACACATAGATATGAACATATAACAGTTTACAAAGCATTGCTTACCCATGCTTTTCAATTGAACTGAATTAAGCTTTGTAAGTGTTTGACGAAACATGCTTATTGGGAAATTTGTAAGTTCGAGTAAATTTCTTTTTTTAAGTATCACCATTCTAGGTATTTATAGTCCGGTGGAATTGAGAAATCAACTCGTAAATAAGCGAAACCTTCGAATTCATCACTGTGCGTACACACACACACACACACACACAACACACACACACACACACTCACACTCTCACACACACACACACACACACACTCAGAGTCACATATCTATGTATGTATTTTATGTATGTTTGTAAATAATCAAACCAAATGTTCATCATTTCAAGCCACTCACCCAAAGAGTATTTCTGCCAAATTTGGTGAAAATCCGTTCAGCCGTTTTCCTGTAATTTTATAAACCCACAGACAAACAGACAAAGATGAGTGATTCCAATACCCTGCTTTCGCTTACGCGCAGGGTAGCTATGTTATGTATTGTTCTTAAATCGTACACAGGTGGCTAACATTTAGTAACTTGAAGCTCCATTTCCTTCTTCAGGCTAAGAAGCGGTTTTAAGATGGTTCCAGTTTCAGAATAACAAAACAAGAATATATTCCACAACAGAAACAGCAACAGAAACCATTTATATATTTATAGAGTAGCGTTTATGCCTCCATTATCCTCGCTGTATCCTTTCCTTATTCATTATACCTGAGTAGAGACATGAAGGAGGTTTGGTTGTTATTTACAGCTCGTCAACTGACCACGTAGAATTGGCATTCTTGACCTGTATATTTGGAGGATCTTATATTTAATATTGGTTTCAAATTTTGACACAAGGCCAGCAATTTCGAAGGAGAGGGCGTTTTAATTATATCCTCAAAAGAATAAAAGTCTAAATCGACCTCGTCAGAATTTGAACTCAGAACATAAAGCCGGACGAACTGCGTGCTAATGATTCTGCCAGATTGCCGCCTTTAAAGGTATTATAATTTTTATATATAAAGGAATCCACAGTGGCTGACGTGTTTTCGCCGCTCCTGACCTGTCAGCGGCCAAAGACACAGAAGACACAGAATAACAAATACAACCCAGCAGGATTACTGATAAACAACTGTAATTACTGGAAGATCTACTACTTTCTGTGAGTAATTTGAATTTCCCTCAAAATAAGTTAAAGAATTCCAAACCTACAGTTTGGGACAAAAATTTTAGAATCATAAATATCTCCATTTTTTGTGTGAACATTTTGCCGTCACCTCTTCCTTGAGTATCAGATTATGTAAAATGCCTTTATTGTAACAACACAATTAAATGCACGCTAAAAGTATGACACCACAATTAAATGCACGCTAAAAGTATGGACGTAAACACCAGCTAACCTTTATCTTCTTCTTGACATACCTTTTATTGCAATCGCATTATTAAACACGTGGAGAATAAGAAGAAAAAAAAGAAAAAGAAAAGAAAAAATACTATTTATAGTTTCGCTCTGCTCGTACATGACTCTATTCACAAGTACTGTTTATAGTCGGCCCCTCCTTTGATTTTTCTCAAAGTCAAGGTCACTGTTTCACAAGTTCCATCAACACTGTTGCGGTCAATTTGAACTCTATTTGACCGACCGTTCTTCATCTCACTTTATGAGCTATTACTACTGCTGCTATCAGAATTTACTGCAGTTACTACTATCGCTACAATTAGAAACATTCAAGTTGACGATGACACCGAAATGTCTTTCCCCGTGTCTGAATTATACCGGTGGCACCAACGAAAAATTCCTTTCTTTCTCTGTGCTGGGAGAAAAGAGAATTTACTATAAAAACAAACCCCCAGCCCTCCCTCCAACGTATAATTTACTTTAAAAAGAAATACTTTAAAAGGGAAAAACCTGAGAAAAAAAAGAAAAATTAATAATCTAATTTAACGATAGACAAAAACATGTGCCTTCTCGCACATAAACACAGTATTCACACATGCGCAGATGCAATTATTGAAGTACTAAATGGCACGTCAAATGATATTTAATCGTGTGGAACATGTTACATGCATATCAATATTCTAAAGTTTGGACATACTATCCCTTATCCTAAAGCTGCTTCAGACAATTAGGAAGGGTTCCCGACTCGTTGCACCGTCTGCTTTCAATCTTGGATTGTGATTCGGCTCAGCCCAAACTCTCTCAGATTTTGTCTGCTGTTGCCTACTCCTACAAGGATTGCACCTGTTTTTTTGTTCCTGATTTAACCCCGATTTGTCCTAGAGCCCATAGAAGATTGTTTTTAGTCAACCATCCATCATGTCAGCTACCTACGCATCGAAACTGAGATCTGCAAGTAGGGCTTCTCATCAAGATGATGGTCCTACCAATAGTCATCTCAACGAGCAGTTGCTGTTGCTCAAACAAGAGGTTGAGCACCTAAAGTCTGTTGTTGCTCTCTTACTGAATAAACAGTCTCCTGTTGACGCAGAGTCACCCTTGATTTCTTCCCTGGAGACGTCCAAACCGAAGGGAACAAAATCGAAGCGGCCAAAGAAGGCGAAGGAACCGGCGGTCGTTTCTGCACATGATCGTTCCCGTGCGGATTCTTCCTCATCTGCCTTTTCGGTCCCGGAGGTTCCCCAACCTAATTTGAGGAGCGTAGACTCAAACCCACCTGAAGACCGTTGTTCTCCCCAAAAGAGGAAACGTCGTCAAAACTCCAGTGGGGCGGATTTAGCTATGAAACCTGACCACGATAAACGGTCTCCTGTTGACGCAGTCACCCTTGATTTCTTCCCTGGAGACGTCCAAACCGAAGGGAACAAAATCGAAGCGGCCAAAGAAGGCGAAGGAACCGGCGGTCGTTCCTGCACATGATCGTTCCTGTGCGGATTCTTCCTCATCTGCCTTTTCGGTCCCAGAGGTTCCCCAACCTAGTTTGAGGAGCGTAGACTCAAACCCACCTGAAGACCGTTGTTCTCCCCAAAAGAAGAAACGTAGTCAAAACTCCAGAGGGGCAGATTTGGCTATGAAACCTGATCACGATAAAATCTGTTTGGATTCTCCTTCACTTGTCCTTCACATTAATGCCATTGCTCAACCAATTCTGAACGATCTCGATGTGAGTTCATCTGGGGAGTGGTGCTCCCCCAAACCGAAGAAGAGGCAGTGCAGTTCCAAACCAGGCGGGAAAATTATGACCACTAAATCCATTCCGATCGACCCCACAGGCCGACATAAGTCCGATGGCTATGAAACCACCTTTTCGAAATCCTCCAATGAAGAATCGAATACCGCAGCTCATAGTAGAGAACTTTTTGCCCACTCAAGATCAGCAATAATATATGGCAAAGCTGAATCCACCTGTGATACAGGCATGAACCGCCTAAAAGATGACATTAATTTTGTTTCCATTTTGGTTGGAGAATTGTTCTCTGTGAACGAAAATGTCAGTGTTCTTAAGGTCGCTCGGCTAGGAAGATTCCAAGCGAACCCAACCGCAGATACTAGACCACGCCCAATAAGGGTAATCTTTTCTTCTGATCGGGAGGCTTCAGTCTTTCTGAACAGAGCTCAGACGCATGCCTGGGAGGACCCCAATATGGGTTTTCGCGAGGAATACTCAATAAGAGAGAGAATTCGCCGGAGGAACCTGATATCCGAACTAAAGATGAGGAAACAAATGGGATAGAAGGGTTTACGAATCCAAGATGGACAGATAATCAAGTCCTACCTCTGGTCCCATGCTGTAGTGCTGACAGGGAAAGTGATGTGAGGGCAAATCGAAGTGAAGTTGATACCCCCCGTCAACGATGCTATCTCTGATGCCCTTTATTCTGCTTGTTCCCCAACTCCCGCCCCTCAGACTTCACAGCTCAGCATCGTCTACACCAACTCGTGCTCCTTATTCCCAAAGTTCAGTGAACTATTTACACTGGCCATACGTGACTCCCCTGATGTGATAGCTATCACCGAGACTTGGCTGACTCCAGCAGTAAAGGACTCAGAAATCCACCTGCAGGGCTACGTCCTTTTCAGATGTGACAGAGGAAAAAGGCGAAGTGGAAGTGTTGTTGTGTATGTTAAGTCTGAGCACAAACCGTCCTGCGGTATTCTACCCACAAATGCTCAACCTACAACAAAATTCGATGCCGTCTATTGCAAGCTGAGCCTATCTGAGTTTTGCCTGCCCGTGTTGGCTGTCTACAGGCCGCCTCTAGCCAACCCCCAGGACGATGCTCATCTACTCGAAGCGATAAGATTCGTTTCAGCTTCGCATGACTGCTTGGTACTAGGCGACTTCAACGCTCCCACGATCGATTGGCCCGCATCAATTTGTACAACATCTTCCCGGTTCGGCCAGGCCCTTCTTGACGTGGCTGAAGATTGTTTTCTATCGCAACATGTTGAATATCCGACAAGGCATCGGTTTGGGCAGCAGCCATCTATGCTAGATCTGGTATTCTCCCGCTATCCAAGATCAGTGTCAGACGTATCTGTGTGCGCCCCTCTTGCCAAGAGTGATCATGCGGTCCTGAAGTTCGTCATGCACACACTTTTTCTACACCCACGATTACTTCGCTGCCACGTAGAGTCTTCTCTGCAATTAATCTTGAAATTCTAACTGAGGCTTCCGCGCTTCTGGACTGGCGATCCCTGATGACGTTGTCCTCAGTTGACGAACTATGGTCATCCCTCAAAGCATATGTAATCTGTTTGACTGACCAGGCAGTTCCCGTTGGGCTTTCCAAGAGGAAGAAACACAAGCCCTGGGTGACGAAGAAGGTTAAACGAGAACGTCGACTCAGAGATATTGCTTGGGCTGAATTCAAAAATCTGGATTCGACTGCAGCTTTTGAGGTGTACAAAACTCAACGAGACCGAGCCGTGAAAATTGGAAAGAAAGAACGCTTCAGTTATGAATACAAAATCGCGGCAAATGCCAGTAGCAATCCAAAAACCTTCTTTGCCCATGTCCAGCGGAATTCCCGCTTGAACAACCAGATTGCAACGTTGGTAGACTCAACAGGCGTATCGATTGAGGACCCTTATCAACAGAGTCAATTATTTGCCGAGGCTTTTTCAACTATTTTCAAACAAGATGATGGTCGTGAACCCCCTCCATTTGATAGATCGGTACCTCCAATGCTTCGATTGGTCATCACGCGGGACGAAGTCAAACGTGTTATTCAAGGCCTCGATGTCAACAAGGGTCACGGCCCTGACGGCATACACCCACGGGTTATCAAAGCGTTGGCTCCGGTCATCTGCGAGCCCTTAACACGACTATTCAATATGTCATTGGCGACGGGTGTTATACCTGCAGACTGGAGAACAGCGATAATCTGCCCAATTTTCAAGAAAGGGAGCCGCGAAGACCCGCTTAACTACCGACCGGTTTCCCTTACATCAATAATCAGCAAGATGTTCGAAACCATCCTTAAGAAAAGTATGATGCTCCACCTCCTAAACACAGCCTCGATCACTGATTCCCAACACGGCTTCGTGCCGAAGAGATCATGCTTGACCAACTTACTAGTAATGGAAGAATTGGTGACGCGCATCCTCGATGATAGTGATGCTGTTGACATCGTTTTATTGGACTTTGCCAAAGCTTTTGATTCGGTAAACCACCGCCTACTACTTGTCAAGCTTCAAGCATATAGTTTCCATCTGGATATTGTACGATGGGTTGGTGCCTTCCTCTCAGATCGCTCCTTCCAAGTTCAAGTTAATGGTTCGCGGTCCGACGTCTCCAGTGCGAGCAGTGGCGTGCCTCAAGGTTCAGTGCTTGGGCCCTTGTTGTTCTTAGTCTTCATAAATGACTTGCCCGACGACCTCACGCAACACACCCTTCTATTTGCCGACGATATCAAACTGGTCGCTCCTCGCGGTAGTATAGAGGATCTTCGTCGATGCCTCCACCAAATTTGGAAGTGGTCTAACGATTGGGACCTGTGTCTGAACGTGTCAAACTACTGTCATCTGCCTGTCGGCTCTACTCCTGCAACTCAGCTTGATTTCGAGCCGGGTCGTCTGCTGCTGGAGAGGACCGATCAGGTAAAGGACCTGGGTATCTTGGTGGATTCCTCCTTTTCGCCTTCGGCCCAGTGCGTCCATGCTGCCAACAAAGCGCGCGGAATTCTGTTTTTGATTCGACGGTCATTCGGAATGCTCACAGCAGCCATATTCCTACCACTCTATGTCACGCTGGTGAGACCCATATTGGAGTATGGGATTCAAGCCTCTTCTCCTTATCTCCTCAAAGACATACAGCATCTCGAAAGAGTCCAGAGGCTGGCTACCCGCATGGTTCATGGTCTCAAAAATTTGTCCTACGAAGAAAGGCTGAGGACGCTCGACCTTTATTCTCTTGAAAAACGCCGCCGCCGTGGTGATCTCATTCTCGCCCACAACATCATAAGCGGGAAGTGTAACCTCTCGAAAGAGCTGTTCTTCACTCCTGCTCCGGAGCGTCGGCTGCGGGGTCATTCCGAAAAGTTCTACCTGCGACGATTTCATCTCAATCGAAGGAGAGGAGCTTTCTCCGTCCGGGTTGCGGATCTGTGGAACAAGCTGCCAGACGAGATAGTGAAGATGCCGACGACCGCTTTGTTCAAAGCCTCCCTGGACCTCAAGTGGCCTGAACTCTTTACATGAACACCACCCTGTACTTAACTCCATGTCCCCCTACATGGCCTTGCTATTTGCTTTTGAGCCAAATTAACTAACTAACTTTCCAAAGACAATTCATTGATTTCCAAATTATCTATATACCTAGAGTTCAAACTTCCGTATGTTTTATTGTCATACAACAGTTTATTTCTTCAATCACATTCAGCACTATACTTCAATGGCTTGTCCATTTATCAATGAAAAAGTCGAGATCTCTATTGTTGGGCTATTTTGTCTCTGACAGGCTTTCCTCTGTGGCACCTACAACAGTATAATAATAATAATGATAATAATAACACAGGAGCTGGACGTACCCCACAACCGGAATATTCCAACAGACGGCCATCCATGCTCGTCACCAAATAATCAAAAGAAAAAGAAGGAAAAATGGTCTAGGGAAGATAATAAAGAAGTTCTTGCGGCCTTCTACCATGCCATATATTTCCCCACAGATAAGTCTAGCACTGTACAAACATACAAAAACTGGAGACAGAAACACCCTGAAGCAAGACCCTACATAGACAGTAACAAGCTTGCCAATGTTAGAAGAAACATTATAAAAAAGAAATTACTGACTGAAGTAGAGATTGATCAAGTTAGACAAGCAATATCGGATAAAATGAACGAAGCTGCAGCTAGAGAAGATAATACAGAGGAAATGATTATAGACCAGCCCAGGGCGGATAAAAACGAAGTAAGGATTGAAAGAGTTAGTATAAGTGATAGGCAAAGTGAAATACTCCCTGAACCAATCATAAACACTAAGACAGATGAACATCAAATAGATAAAGAATGTCACACAAATATTAACCCAACAGAACTACATGAGCTAAAAAATCAAATCATGATTGAATGGGTGAAAATTAAAGAAACCAGTATGGATGAACGCGATACACTCCCTAAAATCCGCAACTCTAACCAAAACATGAAAATAATTGGTAAAACCCGGCTTGCACTTAAGGATATAATTTCAGCTAATGATGTTGATATCACAAACCTCAACCACCTATACTATGCATCCGCGAAAATCTCAACGATCCTATGTGGTGTGAAGATTAGAAAACGGCAACATTCCCACAAAAAGCCTTCTTGGCAAGAGCGTTTGCAACAACAAATTAAACTATTTAGATCTGACATTGAATATTTGAAAAACCTTAAGGTTCATAAGAGTACCAAACCTACAAAAACCCCCAAATTAATGAAAAAATATAATATGAAAACTATACTTGATATTGATGCCACCATAGAAACCATCAAGCAAAAGGTATCTGCTAAAGCTGCCTGCATAGCGAGGTATGAAAAGCGTGTTAGATTTTTTAAGGACAACAACATGTTCAAAAATAACCCCAAAAATTTTTACAGGAAGATAGGAAAAACAGCAGTTACTGTAAGGTCTGTACCATCAAAAGAAGAAGTGCAGGGATTTTGGAATAAAATTTGGGCAGAAGAAAAGGCCCCCTGGATTGATAGAATATCTAAAGAATTGGACTCCTTAGAATAGCAAAAGTGGGAAGGTGTCACGGTAGAAGATATAAGATCTGCTCTCAAGAGGTCAAGCAAATGGAAGTCTCCAGGAAAGGATAAAATTCCTAACTTCTGGTTGAATGCCTTCCCAGAGAGCCATGAACTGCTAACAGAATTTTACAATGATGTTTTGCAACACCCTAGTAGGATGCCTCCTTGGCTAGTTAATGGGTTAACATTTCTGCTTCCAAAAAGTGAAGAAACAAACGAACCAAAAAACTATAGACCCATAACAGCTATGTATAAAACGCTAACATCTGTCCTGACGGAATATACTTATAGTTTTTTAACAGACAGCAGCATATTCCCTAATGAACAGAAAGGATGTAAACGTGGATCCTACGGTTGTAAAGATCAACTACTCATCAATAAGATGATCTTAGAAGATTGTCACAAACGACACAAAAACTTATCAATAGCCTGGATAGACTATAAAAAGGCTTTTGATAGCATACCACATAGCTGGATTAAGAAATGCCTGGAAATGTATAAGATAGCACCTACTATGCGAAACTTTTTGACTGTAAGTATGAGATCATGGAGAACCACACTAACTTTGAACAGTGACAATGAATCTCTAAATGCTGGTGATGTAAAAATTTCATGTGGCATTTTCCAGGGTGACTCACTATCACCACTCCTCTTTTGTTTAGCCTTAATACCTCTCTCAAAACTGATCAATGACGCGCAGTACGGATATAAAATGTTTGATAAAAATATAAATCATCTCATTTACATGGATGATTTAAAGCTTTTTGCAAAAAAATGACCAACGACTCAAGGGCTTACTAGCGATAGTGAAACAATTCAGTGATGACATCAGAATGCAATTTGGCCTCGATAAATGTGCAAAAGCTACCTTTATCAAAGGAAAAATGACAGAAACATCTAACGTTAACCTTGACCAGCAGAATGTCATAAAAGAATTAGACCCAGCGGAGAACTACAAGTACCTAGGGGTAATTAAAGGGGACGGAATAAGGCATTCAGAGATGAAGGAAAGGATCAAGAGAGAATATTATCGAAGAGTGAGAGCAATACTCAAGACAGAGCTGAATGCGAGAAACAGGATCGAAGCGATCAATGCATTAGCCATACCAGTCGTGACTTACAGTTTCAATATCGTTAATGGTCAATTACTGAAATATGTCAGCTTGACAGAAAAATACGAAAACTGTTGACAATGCATAGAATGCACCACCCTAACAGATACAGAACGACTTTATCTGCCAAGAAAAGAGGGAGGCCATGGTCTTTTATAACTGGCAATAATAATGAAGATTGCTATAATTGGCCTAGACACCTACCTGAAAAACTCTGAGGACTGGATGTTAAAACTTGTCTCAAAACATGAAAACAAGAAAGCATCATACTCAGTAACAAAACAGGCAAAGGAATATCTAAGTGAATTCCGAATACAACAAATTTCGGAATTAGAGATAGACATACAAGAAACAGGCACAGACAAAGCTAAGCGCATGAAAACCCGTGCTAAAACTACTGCCTTAGATATTCTGAATGATAAATGGCAAAAAAAACCTCTCTATGGCAAATACCCAAAGAGAGCAAATAATGCAGATGTTGACAAAGCCCTGACCCATCAATGGCTAATGGCCTCTGGCTTAAAATCTGAAACAGAGGGGTTTATCATAGCAGCTCAAGATCAATGCCTACCAACAAGAAACTACCAGGCCAGCATATTAAAGATTAGAAGCAGTCCAACGTGTCGTGTCTGCCAGCAACAAAATGAAACCATTGACCATGTGGTCTCCAAGTGCAGTCTTCTAGCGCCTACAGAGTATCTCAACAGACACGATAGAGCTGCACAATATATTCACTGGGTAATCTGCAAAAACCTGGATTGCCCCATGAAAAAAACTGGTGGGAACACAAACCACCTCCAGTACTTGAAAATGACCACATCTCACTCCTCTGGAACTTCACCATTCAAACTGACAGAAAGATAGATGCAAATAGGCCAGACATCATATTGAAAGACTTCAGACAAAGAACATGCCTCCTCATTGATATGACTGTCCCAATCGATATAAACGTATCTGTCAAGACCTACCAAAAACTGAGCAAATATAAAGATCTTGAAATAGAAATCAGCAAAATGTGGAACCTGAAGACTAAAACAATACCTGTTGTCATAGGTGCCCTGGGAATGATAGCGAAAGGGGCTGATTGCTACCTAACTCAGATACCAGGAAACCCCAAAATGGCAGAAATTCAAAAGATAGTGCTCATGGAAACTGCTCATATCCTACGCAAAATACTCTCTATGTAATCCCAAGGTTTAAAACAAACAATTTTTAAAAAAAATATTTATTAGACATTCACTAGTACACTCCCCCCCCCCAATATATGGCACACTAGGCATAACAACAACGTGAACTTCCAACCTGTTGTCACTCTCTATGTAATCCCAAGGTTTAAAACAAACTTTTTAATTTTTTTTATTTATTTTTTTTTATGTATTAGACATTTACTAGTACAACACCAAAAAAAAAAAAAACCCAAATATATGGCACAGAACTTCCAACCTGTTGTCTCTTGAGGTCTCTGGGTGAGACTTGGAGCCAACTTGTACAGACATAAAGCAAAAGTCAAACATAGAATAATAATAATAATAATAATAATAATAATAATAATAATATTGATAACTGTGTGCGGTGTGTTTCCCTTCAGATGGTCTGCCTAATGTATAGAAATAGGTGTATATTATTTCTGTATACTCCTCTCATGTCTATTTGATCCTCTTACATTTTTCTTTCTCTGGCGGGTGTGACGGTGGACTTGGAGGGTTCGAGTTGGGGTAGTTCTCGTTCAAGTGACCATCCAGCTTCGTATTCAGTGAAGAGCTAGCGCCAGAGGATGACTTTTCGATCCTGGGCTGGCTCTCTCCTGGGCGACGCGCTTCCAGATTAATAATAGGACAAGCGATTTGGTGTGCTGTCGTAGTTCTCCTTTCTGTTCCGTTGAGCATATTTGTGCTACATTTAGATTATTGGTATCGAACCCTGTATTGAGGAAGATTTGGAGACGGTTGTAGCCACTGTTACTATTGTCGACTCCGTCATTAATACTGTTACGGTTACTTTAACCTTGCTATTATAAGCATTGCTCGTGGAGGCGCAATGGTCCAGTGGTTAAGGCAGCGAACTCGTATTCGGAGGATCGCGGTTTCGATTCCCAGACCGGGCGTTGTGTGTGTTTATTGAGCGAAAACACCTAAAGCTCCACGAGGCTCCGGCACGGGGTGGTGGCGACCCCTGTTGTACTCTTTCGCTCCAACTTTCTCTCACTCTCTCTTGTTTCTTGAGTAACGCTGCGATGGACTGGAGTCCCGTCCAGCTGGGCTGGAACACATGCGCCACAGAAACCGGGAAAACGGGCCCTTGGGCCTGGCTAGGCTTGAAAAGGGCGCATAAATAAATAAATAAATTACCGCCAATAGTGCCTTGATTTGTAGCCATGGCAACAGTATAACCATTATTAATTAAAACCTGCCGTCTTTGCTCCAACAACTGTGTGGTATGATTAAATGTTGTTTAGTTTCGACTTTTGCCTTGTACTTGAGATAATCATAAATATGTAAGGATTGAAATAGTAAGCGGAAGGGAAGCAGCTTGGTGAATAGACCAAATTCCACAGGTCTGTAAATAGGTTCGGCAGGGGAGAAGGAGATCATCAATAGGCCTTCGCATTCCTGTGAAATAAGGAGACAACAGAAGCCTCACGCTATTGGTGGGGTCAGCAGAGGTCGAATGTGTTTACTACTACTACTACTACTACTACTACCGATCAATGAGATCGTTCTTGAGAAGAACCAGTTCACCTTGTTCTATTTTTAATTACTGATAGAAAAAATATTAATACATATATATATATATATATATATATACACACACACACACACCCATACTGATGTTCACATCGTTGAATTTTTTAATTTCTGAATCTTTAAAAAAAAATTTTGAAATTTTCTTTTTTTTCTTTATAAGTTTTGCTGTGGTTTAAGTTTTCGTAATTGCGCAGTTTCTATATATTGGGAGGAGATATTTACCTCCTAAATTTTTATCGTGCATTTAATTGTGTTGTTGCAATAAAAGGTATGCTTACATATTCGAGTAGTCAGGGAGAAAAGAAAGGTAAAATGTTTACAGAAGGTCGTTGATATTAAAGTTTTTCAGTTTTGTAAAGTTGATTGTTCGGGTACTTGTCAATTGCCGTGGTCCCGGTTTTGCACACGCGAATTCGCGCGCGCGCGCGCGTCAGACGTAGGTACTCGATACTCGAGATCCTACGAGGTGACTTGCGCATGCGCAGTGCAGAATTCGCGCGTGCGCGTTAAACCCCCCCCCTAAAAAAAAGGTGTTGGATTTCACTAAAAATATATATATGTGTGTGTGTGTGTGTGTGTGTGTGTATATATAACATTTTCAATTTTACACAAAAAAATTACATAGTCGCTTTCCTCGCGGATTTACAGAGAAATGAATTAATTACTATTTTACAGAATAAAATTAATGAATTAATTATATAAATTAAATAATTCTTGAAAATTAATTAATATTAATAATATTTTTTGAACAAAGTAAATAATTTATAAAACTTGGTTAATAATTTTTTTTACACAAACGCGAACGCGAACGTATATAATTTGTGAAACTTTTTTTTTTTTTACAGACGTATATAATTTGGTAAACTTAATGAATTAATTTCTTCTCATCATCATCATCGTTTAACGTCCGTTCTCCATGCCAGCATGGGTTGGACGGTTCGACCGGGGATCTGGGAAGCCAGAAGGCTGCACCAGACTCCAGTCTTATCTGGCAATGTTTCTACAGCTGGATGCCCTTCCTAACGCCAACCACTCCGAGAGTGTAGTGGGTGCTTTTTACATGCCACCCGCACAGGTGCCAGGCGAGGCTGGCAACGGCCACGGTCGGATTGGTGCCAGTCGAGGCGGCTCTGGCATCGGCCACGATTCGGATAGTGCTTTTTACGTACCACCAGTCCAGGGGTCCTGGCATTTGCCGGGTGCCACACTTGCCCCAACATGTCTTCGCAAGCAAAGGGGGTTGGCATGGGTGCCTGTCGTGGGATGAGGTTCGATATCAACTTCGCTTGCCTCAACAGGTCTTTGTGTATAAATGTATAAATTTTTCGCACTAAATTCTTTCCGTAGAATTTATCAAAAAACGCGCAAAATTATTCCGTAGACTTTATCAAATTAAAAAACGCAAAATTAATATATTTTTTGAAATTGCAAATTATTTAGAATATAAAACAAATTAAGTTAAATTTTAAAAATAAATGTCATATACTTATACTCTGTAAGGTGCTGTGTTCACACTTCAATTTACTATTTTCTAGAAATGTTGCTTTTCTAATTGAAACAATTTTTCTCAATCTCCATTTAAAAGTCCATAATGCCTCTTGAGCCATATCAAAATGAACAACTTTGAATTACCCGGTGGTGGTGGTGGTGTGAGGTTCTAATTTTTTTTCTGATCTCTCTTTGCCCCCCCCCCTAGATGGAGGTGTGGTGGGGAGACAGATGAAAGATGTTTCATTCTCTACTATATATGTATATATATATATATATATATATATTTCTTAAACCTACACGATATAGTCTATAAATTTGGGATGTTTTTGAAAGATAATATATTTTGTCATCAGAATATATATACTTTCTCACACTACAATTAAGATATATTTATTTTAAATCGTTCATCTTTTCCCGCGACAACAAAAATTGGGCGCGAAAATTTTTCTAAATATTAGCTGAATGAACAACTGAGATAAAGAGGGGGCAAAGAGAGATCAGAAAAAAAATTAGAACCTCACACCACCACCACCACCGGGTAATTCAAAGTTGTTCATTTTGATATGGCTCAAGAGGCATTATGGACTTTTAAATGGAGATTGAGAAAAATTGTTTCAATTAGAAAAGCAACATTTCTAGAAAATAGTAAATTGAAGTGTGAACACAGCACCTTACAGAGTATAAGTATATGACATTTATTTTTAAAATTTAACTTAATTTGTTTTATATTCTAAATAATTTGCAATTTCAAAAAATATATTAATTTTGCGTTTTTTAATTTGATAAAGTCTACGGAATAATTTTGCGCGTTTTTTGATAAATTCTACGGAAAGAATTTAGTGCGAAAAATTTATACATTTATACACAAAGACCTGTTGAGGCAAGCGAAGTTGATATCGAACCTCATCCCACGACAGGCACCCATGCCAACCCCCTTTGCTTGCGAAGACATGTTGGGGCAAGTGTGGCACCCGGCAAATGCCAGGACCCCTGGACTGGTGGTACGTAAAAAGCACTATCCGAATCGTGGCCGATGCCAGAGCCGCCTCGACTGGCACCAATCCGACCGTGGCCGTTGCCAGCCTCGCCTGGCACCTGTGCGGGTGGCATGTAAAAAGCACCCACTACACTCTCGGAGTGGTTGGCGTTAGGAAGGGCATCCAGCTGTAGAAACATTGCCAGATAAGACTGGAGTCTGGTGCAGCCTTCTGGCTTCCCAGATCCCCGGTCGAACCGTCCAACCCATGCTGGCATGGAGAACGGACGTTAAACGATGATGATGATGAGAAGAAATTAATTCATTAAGTTTACCAAATTATATACGTCTGTAAAAAAAAAAAAGTTTCACAAATTATATACGTTCGCGTTCGCGTTTGTGTAAAAAAAATTATTAACCAAGTTTTATAAATTATTTACTTTGTTCAAAAAATATTATTAATATTAATTAATTTTCAAGAATTATTTAATTTATATAATTAATTCATTAATTTTATTCTGTAAAATAGTAATTAATTCATTTCTCTGTAAATCCGCGAGGAAAGCGACTATGTAATTTTTTTGTGTAAAATTGAAAATGTTATATATACACACACACACACACACACACACATATATATATTTTTAGTGAAATCCAACACCTTTTTTTTTAGGGGGGGGGTTTAACGCGCACGCGCGAATTCTGCACTGCGCATGCGCAAGTCACCTCGTAGGATCTCGAGTATCGAGTACCTACGTCTGACGCGCGCGCGCGCGCGAATTCGCGTGTGCAAAACCGGGACCACGGCAATTGACAAGTACCGATTGTTCGTATGTCCGATCAGAGAAACTGTAGTATTTTTAGAATAAAAAGGATGTGTTCATTTCCATTATTCAGACTAACGATTCTACCAGATTATTGCCTTGCCGTCATATAATATAATAAAACAATATATTGAATAATTAACAATGCGTCGAATAGCTATTCGATTCATTAGTAGTCATTCACATAGCTGACTATCCTCTTGAAAAGCTCCATCAATTTCTGGCATCGTGTCTATGTTAGAAATCATTAATATCAATCCAAGAGAGAATACGCGGTGTTAACGCTCTATTTCAGTCTACAGGGATTATATTCATCTTTCGGGCAATCAGAGCCACGTGTGCTTTCATAATCAATCTATCTGTATTAAATACTAGCAGTATCACCCGGCGTTGCTCGGGTTTGTAAGGGAAATAACTATATAAGCATTTTTAGAGAGTTATAGCCAAAAACTAGCAAAAAAACGCATTAAAATGGAAAAAAAAATGATGGTAAATTTTTTAAAAATCGTTGATTCATCGTAGACATTTTTAGAGAGTTACTTCCCTTATATAATAGCGAAAAAATGCATTAAAATGGAAAAAAATGATGGTAAATTTTTTTAAAAATCGTTGATTCATCGTAGACATTTTTAGAGAGTTACTTCCCTTATATAATAGCGAAAAAATGCATTAAAATGGAAAAAAATGATGGTAAATTTTTTTAAAAATCGTTGACTCATCGTAGACATTTTTAGAGAGTTACTTCCCTTATATAATAGCGAAAAAATGCATTAAAATGGAAAAAATGATGGTAAATTTTTTTTTAAATCGTAGACTCATCATAGACGCGTGCTAATACACAGAAGGGCTCGATATGAATCACGACTATAAGATACCCGGTTTTGGTTAAACTGCACCGCAAAATGTGGGAGTAGTTAGGAATCTAAATCGTAGGAGACAGACACACAACTTCAGTTTTATATATAAAGATGTGTGTGTGTGTGTGTGTGTGTGTGTGTGTGGTGTGTGTGTGTGTGTGTGTGTTATATGTCGTATGTTAAGAAGACTAGAAATCACGTCTCAAATGAGTAAAGTCAGTATCGATGGCCGTTGTTGCCAAGAAAGAGAAGGGAAAGACCTTGAAAGTTGAATATAACTAAAAAAAATAACGAGACCCATTGAGTTTGTTCCTTGGTGAGTACAGTGACAACTCCGATCATGTTTCGGTCATGTCAAACCTCATCAGCGAAGCATAGTCTAATACAGTCAACACCCTAAAACATGTAAGCCACAATGTATTCTAACAAGTTGCCATTGAATTTTCAAAATTCATCTTAACTAAGTCACAATCTATTAACGAGACATATTTGAGTTTTTAAAATTCGTTTTAACTAAGCCACAATCTGTTCTAACAAAACGCTTTCGAATTTTTAAAATTCGTCTTAACTAAGCCACACATTATTTTAACAAGGTACTTTAGAGTTTTTAAAAATTGTCTTAAGACACAGTTTATTCTAACAAGTCGCTTTTGAGTTTTTAAATTTCGTCTTAACTCTGTATTCCACAATAAAGAAGCAGAAGGAGTTGGAGGTGAGAACTGGGTGCTTTGGGGTTGTTGATGCAAAATTTATATGGGGATGGAAGCACTCCGTCGGTTACGACGATGAGGGTTCCGGTTGATCCGAATCAACGGAACAGCCTGCTTCGTGAAATTAACGTGTAAGTGGCTGATCACTCCACAGACACGTGTACCCTTAATGTAGTTCTCGGGGATATTCAGCGTGACACAGAGAGTGACAAGGCCGGCCCCTTGAAATACAGGTACAACAGAAACAGGAAGTAAGAGTGAGAGAAAGTTGTGGTGAAAGAATGCAGCAGGGATCACTATCATCCCCTGCCGGAGCCTCGTGGAGCTTTAGGTGTTTTCGCTCAATAAACACTCACAACGCCCGGTCTGGGAATCGAAACCGCGATCCTATGACCGCGAGTCCGCTGCCCTAACCACTGGGCCATTGCGCCTCCTCTCAAAATTTATATATAACCACAATAAAGTCCGTAAGCATGTGAGTTCATGGTCCAACATTTCTAAATGTTATACACACATACGTATATCTCTTCAAACTGAACATTGACCGTATGAACATAAATCGTACCAAATATTTTTTGACTCTTCAAAAATTGCACAGCTGTTATATGGAAGGCTAACTCTTTTATAGAGAGACAAGTCTGGAATTTATCTTTTTTTAAGCCATAAACTGGTGAAAATTACATTACTTTTTTTTTGAATGAACTTCATTGTTGAAAGGTACTAATTTAGATATTGCTATCGTTTATTTAGCAGAAGAGGTGGTGGTGCAATTTTTATTAACTAATTTCTTTTCTCCGTTACTTAGCCCATCTGTAACGCTTTCACATGATTAGTTGAAGGGAAGGTGAAGAGCGACAGAAAAAGGGGAGAGAAAAAGAGGGTAAGGCGAAGAGTGAGAATGAAAGAGGGAGAGTGCTGTGTATTAAAGTCTATAAAATTGTGCATAAAATAAAGTGTATATATAAAATGCATTAAGTAATCATTGTATTCCAATTTTCTTCACTTTTCAATGATTAGCAGATGTATCTTTTGATACAGACATAACACAGGCTACGCTCTCAGGTGTTTTGGATAAAGTTTTCATAATTAACCCAATAAGTTTATCATTAATTCCGTGAAATATTCACGGGTCCCGCTAGTGTAATATAAATGTGTATAACGTGAAGCTAGGTAAATTCACATTTTTAAAAATTGTGAATAAGAAATTTACAATAAATATTTGCAGAGTGAAGTTTAGATAAACACTAGAGATTTGAATTCATTTCTGTTGGTTGTTTTAAGGGGTTCCTCAGACAATAGGCTGTTTATGAAATTTTACATAGTTGTACGAAATCTGAGTTACCATATTCCTGCATTGGAAAATACCAAAAGTCTATTGTTTAGGTAGCTATTAAGTTCGTGACGGTATTTCTGTTTGCTTACTTCTATTTCAAGTTTCTTGCATAAGGAGGAAATTTATCACGCATTTCTTGTGTGTGTATATGTATGTGTTTGTGTGTGTCAGTGGAGGCGCAATGACCCAGTGGTTAGGGCAGCGGACTCGCGGTCATAGGATCGCGGTTTCGATTCCCAGACCGGGCGTTGTGAGTGTTTATTGAGCGGAAACACCTGAAGCTCCACGAGGCTCCGGCAGGGGATGGCGGTGATCCCTGTTGTACTCTTTCACCACAACTTTCTCTCACTCTTACTTCCTGTTTCTGTTGTACCTGTATTTCAAGGGGCCGGCCTTGTCACTCTCTGTGTCACGCTGAATATCCCCGAGAACTACGTTAAGGGTACACGTGTCTGTGGAGTGCTCAGCCACTTACACGTTAATTTCACGAGCAGGCTGTTCCGTTGATTCGGATCAACCGGAACCCTCGTCGTCGTAACCGACGGAGTGCTTCCATCATGTGTGTGTGTGTGTGTGTGTGTGTGTGTGTGTGTGTGTGTGTGTGTGTGTGTGTGTGTGTGTATACACATACGTATAATACAAACATGCATATATACATATATATGAGTATGTATACATATACACATATATGCACTGTGGCATATGCACATACATATATATTATATCTTTATACATCATGATCGTCACCATTGTTATCGATATCGTTTTCACGTCTGCTTTTCTGTGCTCAGATTGGCTGATCGAAACTTTTCCACGCCTCTTATAACATAGAGATATGGCACACCTATTCTGGAAACGAGGTCACACACAGCAAAAATATGTATATGTGTGTGTGACTTGTTCCCGCCCACAAAATTCCAGACCGTGTGCCTATAATAGAAAGGATTATTATCGTCATTCGCCTGGGTCAACTTTGCTTTTCGCCCTTTCGTGATCAATAGAATAAATTACCAGTCAGGTACTGAAGCTATAGGGGTGGTGGTGAAGTAACATACTTAAAATACTAAATTTTACTTATAATAGTAATTATATTATACATGATAAATCTAGTAATGGTTATTACAATAGAATGAGATCTCATCAGACACAGAAAAGTCATTAACTTGCAATGTATAAAATAAATTGAAATTTCTTTATTATTTAATTATTTCACTGTTAAAAGCTTAGGTTTTTAACCTTTTTACTGCCACGCCTCACCTAGAAATTTGTTCTTCTTTCCATGCTCCCTTTGCATCTATGAATAAAATTCCCTCCCAGACTTTAAATAACATCTAAAATATGTTTTTAGTCTTTTTATTGAATATGAATTAGTCACATTATACAAAATATGTATAATTTTATATATAATCACATTATACAAAAAGTGGGAGACTTGACACTGCTTCTTAGCAAAAAGAAATTCTTTTTATTGAATATGAATTAGTCACATTAGTTGCTTCTTAGCTACAAGATCTTGAACGCGTGGTTGAATGCCAGAGAGTGCACGACATAAGTTCCTTTCAATGTTCAACCTGTTTCTGTACTTGGTCATGACAACAGCAAGATTAAAAAAAAAAATTACCATCATTTTTTCCACATTTTTAATGCATTTTTTTGCTATTTTTTTGGCTATAACTCTCTAAAAATGCTCATATAGTTATTTCCCTTACAAACCCGAGCAACGCCGGCCGATACTGCTAGTAATATATAAATTTTACTCTAGAAGTGGATTGTATAAGCCAGTGGTTCTTAACTTGGGGAGCGTCAGCAATTTCCAAGGGGGATGGAGCGAGCCCTTGAGAAAAAAAACCCAGAAATTTCTCTAATTATATTTGTTAGTCTCTTAACGAGAGCATGGTCAAATAATGAGAAGTTTATGAAAAAATGCAAAAGTATCGCCTTATAACTTTAGCTTTCTTCTTCTACTACCTTAGCGTCACTTACCATTTTCAGTACTTATTGCCTCCCCACCCACCCACTTCGTATCCCTCAAAACCCTCACTAATTCTCAACTGTAGCGTTAACATTTACCTTTATTTGGTAATTTTTTTTTGTTTTTGTTTTTTGTTACAAGACTCAGGTTAAGAACTACTGGTATAAAGCTTAGATATTATTATCGTGTAAAGACAACCATCTTTTTCAGTTAATAGATTATAAACAAGTTTGATCCACAGTTTTCATATATATGAAATAATGTGATTCTTAAAAATCAAGAGACCTGCTGAAACATTATCAAATCATTATAGTAACATACTAAGAAATATTAACTTAATTTTAAAAATTGAAAACTATTTTTAAATTATAGCAAGATGAAAAGTACGATATATTTAAAAATAGGAAATAAACCTATTTCTTTACTACCCACAAGGGGCTAAACACAGAGAGAACAAACAAGGACAGACAAACGGATTAAGTCGATTATATCGACCCCAGTGCGTAAACCAAAGAGTATGTAATAGGTTCTACTATAAAGACTCAAAAAAGAATTAAAACAGATTGGAAACATTTTTTAAAATAACAATAAAAACCAAAATTTTTAATATTAAATGATTATGTTAAAAATATAGTAAATTTTTTTGTAATAAGAAATTATAATATAAAGCCAAATGTTAAACTAAAATTCAGATTTAAATATTACAGAAAGTACTAGGTAAAACTAAAAGCTATGCAAAATCTTTTCATTTTTTAAGAAACCGTTTTTATATTTTCGTACAAATAAATACAATATTTTATTGTACAAAACTCTGCCAGATCAGAATGGAGCCTGGTGCAGCTTCCTGGCTTCCCAGACCCCAGTCGATCCGTCCAACCCATGCTAGCATGGAAAACAGACGTTAAACGACGATGACGACGACGATGACGACGACGATGACGATGATGATGATGTACGGATTCAAAACTAGGCACAAGATTTGGACTGATTGATCTTATAGGAGTTCAATCCTCATTTTAGGCACATACTTACCTGCCTCTTTTACCAAGAAGATGACCCGGCCAAAGCTATTCCGTTGGCATCACTGTAGAAACAGTTGCTAAATCATTGCTAGATTTCTTGACATAGCACTCATGGGGTCTATCAGAATTGATCGAGTCACTCTTATTCAAGAAATTTCCACAATTGGCTGACTGCATTTGAACTCGTGTTACTGCTTATCATTTAGTTGCAAACAGTGTGGTGGAACGTTTCTACCGCCAGTTTAAATCAGTTCTTAAAAGCCAAAGCCCAATATGTTGTTCAAACCGGCAAACAATAAATTTTAGCGTAAAATATATTTAGATGAATTGCATACGGATTTACAAAACTGAAAAACTTTAATATCAACAATCTTCTGTAAACATTTTACCTTTCTTTTCTCCCTGACTACTCGAATATGTCAACATACCTTTTATTGCAACAACACAATTACATGCACGATAAAAATTAAGGAGGTAAATACCTCCCAATATATAGAAACTGCGCAATTACGAAAACTTAAATGCACTCCAGTAGAAATTGCCTTACTGTACCTCCATCAAGTTAACAGGCTAGGATGTACATCCCCTTGTGGGCAATAAAGAAACAGGCTAGGATGTACATCCCCTTGTGGGCAATAAAGAAACAGGCTAGGATGTACATCCCCTTGTGGGCAATAAAGAAACAGGCTAGGATGTACATCCCCTTGTGGGCAATAAAGAAACAGGCTAGGATGTACATCCCCTTGTGGGCAATAAAGAAACAGGCTAGGATGTACATCCCCTTGTGGGCAATAAAGAAACAGGCTAGGATGTACATCCCCTTGTGGGCAATAAAGAAACAGGCTAGGATGTACATCCCCTTGTGGGCAATAAAGAAACAGGCTAGGATGTATATATTATATTGTGTTACAGCTTCCAAAATATATCATAAATTTTTAAAAATTATTTCGTTTTTGGATTTGGTTTGCAAGATTCTTTATATGAGTTGGTGTGTTGAAGCATATTCTGTTGTGTCTGGGGAGAGTCATTCTCTTTTTGTGCCTTATCACTGGTAAAATTTCCACTTATTTCTTATTTTCTTGCAACCTTTTCAATAGTCTTGACTGTCCCTTATTTACACTGCGTTCCCTTTTGTTTGTTCGTGCGTACGTGTGGGGGTCAGTGTGTGTGTGTGAGTGTGAGTGTTCCTATACATGCATGCATGTACGTATGTATATATGTGTATGCATATATGTATGTATGTGTGTGCATCTGTGTGTATGTATGTATCCTGCGTATTTATGTGCTTGCATGTCTGTTTGCGTATTTTCTATGTATGTGTGTGTGTGCGCATGTGTGTGTGTGTGTGTGTGTGTGTGTGCGTGCGTGTGCGTGTGCGTGTGCGTGATGCAACTATGTACCTAGAAAATACAGAATCACAGCTCTTCATGGCAGCGAATGCAGACGACATTGGAATGTTTGTTCTTGGCAAACATGGAGATTACAATTCTTACATGTAGTACGAGTTTTCCTGTTTTGGGTGGGGGCACACAAAGAACATCTTCCTTTTTTTCTTTGGCTGAGGAATCTCAAAATGAGGTTGACGTTTGTGTTCTTTTCTTGTTTGGTTGAGAAATGTTAGCGGAACTAGAAGACTGTTTGTCTTGTTCTTGTTTAGCATTAACTCCAGCAAGTTCCTTTCCTAACTGAATTAGGTTCTCACTTCTTTTATCTTTGAAACTTTGCAAGTGAATCTGTTTAGCAACAATGAAAACATTCACTGCACTTATATCAGTCATGTTGTAGAATATAACCACATGCCATCTTCGAGTCATTCTTTTGCAAGTGTATGTCCTTACCATCTTATCTAGGGTATCTACTCCTCCTTTTGTTTTGTTGTAACATGTAGTAACTTCAAGTTTCTTTTCAGCACTTTTTGAATCAATCGAAGGCTGAGAGTGCATTGTACTCATAAATATGACGACATAATTTTTCTTGGGACAATAAGATAGGATCATAGAATCCTTTCGAAATCCAAATATTGTGTTGTTGATTTCTTTTCCATTTGTGGAAGCACTTGGAAGTTCAACTCTGTTCTTTCTAATTGTTCCACCTAAAACAGTTTTCTTGCTAAGCAGCTCTCGAGCCAATCCTAGACTTGTAAAAAAATTATCACAAGTTATATTGCGACCAATAATTTCAAGTTCTTTTACTAGGTCTCCCCCACCCTTTACTGGGTCTTTTCTAGTGTAGATTTGCATTTTCCAGGTATAAGATGTTTCACTATCACATGTTGCCCAAATTTTAATTCTATATTTCCCTAGTTTTGAAGGAATATATACCCAGAGTGGACAATGTCCTCTGAATGAAACTAATTGTTCATCAACTGTCATGCATGAACTTGGAGCATATCCATCTTGCAAATTATGATTCCACATTTCAAATACTTCTCTTATGGACTCCAATTTATCATCACTTCTCTTTTTTTCTTCTTGCACTAGCATCATCAAAACATAATACTTGTAAAATCTGTTGAAATCTTCCCCAGCTCATAATTTTGTTGAATATTAGGCGGCCATCTTCTTGACTCCATAACTGTGTGACATTTTCATGTTTAGATTTATAAAAACCAATAAGAATGATCAGTCCAATAAATTTCTTTAGCTCAGAGTGATCAATTTCCTAAACAACCTGACCTTCAACATTTGTCCATTTACGAATTACTTCAAGAAGATTCCGGCGCATAAAGATAGTAAAACACGCTTCAATGCTATCGCAAAACCTTTTAGCAAAGTGGGATGGTCCACATTCTTGGCGCACAGTATTCCAAGATGAAGTTCTTACTGCTGCTTGAGTAAGAGGATTAGAATGCCAAACATCTTGTCTGTCTCTAGAAACATATTGCTCATTCATAATTGTGTTTATCTTCGTCTGATGACACAGAACCCAAACTGTCCAGCATGCAACCACTTTCACCATTATTTTCAGAGCAATGGAAGGAATCACTATCCTCTTCACTTTCTTCATCGAATTTTAATAACCTTTTCGATATTTGGTCTTCACGCAAGTTTTCACGTCTAGGCATATTGGAAAGCACCACTGAACTATATGAAACTTGATAGCAGACTAAAGGCAGATATTGCTCTCCCACATAGTTATACTCTCCTGAAAGTTGATGCATTATATTGTAAGAATTACGTCATTACATAGAAATATTGCATCACCCCATAACCTAGCAGATTGAAGGTGATGCATTACCACACAAATTTACAGGAATATTTTCATAATTTTCCCTATTTTCTCTGAAATTCAGCAAATAGATTGAATACAATTTTATCTATTTTATATCCGATAAATAGCTAGGAAAATAATATTTTATACTGCTTTTATTCTGTTTAGAATGACAAGAGTATTGTCTGAATCTAATTCGAGAGTCCAATGGACCCCTACGGTAATTAATGTAGAAAGTGAAATTTTCTAACTTTTATAATCATATGGAAAATTTCCCATTTGACAAATAAAAAAAAGAGTCGAGAAAAAAATAAGTATCACAAGAAATCAGCAGAATCAAATAATATAAACAGTAGGAAAAAGCAACTGAAAACCTGAAATGGGTCCATTGAACCCATTTCAGAAGGTTAAGCCAGAACGTTGCCCCTTGTGTAAACAAAGGATAGGGTTCTGAGAAACTTGCTTCTTGCAATTACATCATTTACACAACGCCAGCATTAATAGTATTATTGTCTGGTGAATTCATATCAATCAGTGAGGAACTCTCGCAAACAGATACTCACTCGCAAGTATATGCATTTTAACTTTTGCATACTTTAACGAAAAAGAAATTATCTAGGAATTTTATTTCTGTATATTTCTTATGATGTTCTGTCTTACTTGGCTATCCCAACGCGCATTCTCGAACACGACTCACTGAATTTTATTGCATTCAGTTAAGTTACAGTTTGTGAACTTGCTTGCATTGCATCTAGACATGGTTATAAAATCTGGTTTCACCACACATTTCATGTTTGGCATTTATTATTGTCATCATCTAGCAGAAATTTTTACATTATCATTCTGCCTGAAAATGGTTCGCACTATTTACCGCTAGTGGCTCCTTTGATAAACATGTTTGACCATTTAATCAGAAACCTAAAAAAATTAACACGTTACTATGAAATAAAGATTTAGAAATTCCCTTTCCTGTATGTATATATGTATATATATATATATATATATATATATATATATATAAACTAGCTGAATTACGCTCTTGCTTGAAGCATAGGAGAATAACACTACAACATAATTAGCAGGTGTTCTTTATGAAGTATTAATCACTCAGTTACAAATTACATTTGTAAGAATTAAACGTGGTTTCTGGTTGTAATTTCTGAAATATATGCTTTGCAATTAATCACGGTAGATATTTTTCTTTCCTTTTTTTCAAAATTTCCATTCATCTATCATCATTATAGACGAGCCTGAAATTAGAAAATAGCAGCATAATGTCCTTCAAACGGCACCATACTGTCTTAAACAAAAACCCATTGGACGATGTAGCTCTACATTTCAAGACAGATAGAATGGTTACAAAAAAAAAATGTTTTTGATATGTCTACTTGACCAGGGCTAATCCAGGCTTAAATAACAACAAAATAAAATTCAATTGGCAACCAAATTGCTCATCAATGTATTTAAACGGGAAATTATGAACTGTTAGATCCAGTCTTCCTAGATTTGATACTTATGTTCATAAACCTTACAATATATATTTTTTCTTCACATCTAACCATCCAGCTCCCAACAGTTGTTT
Source organism: Octopus sinensis (assembly GCF_006345805.1). NCBI lineage: Eukaryota > Metazoa > Mollusca > Cephalopoda > Octopoda > Octopodidae > Octopus > Octopus sinensis. The sequence continues at coordinate 44,754,922 of NC_042997.1, forward strand.
TCTATGTATGGAACTTCACTGGAAATGGTGTCCCAAAAACCTGACAAAGAGAAGACGTCTGTTATTACGAAATCGCTTTCATTTTCGATACTTGATGTTTCAATTGTAGGGGCAGAGATTGTAAAGCAATCATTAACCTCTTTATTAGAGTTAAATGTTGAACTATCGTTCATAACACAAAACGGTTCATAATAACGATTGCTGTTACTGACAAGGTCGAAATTATCATTTCTGTCATATATCAAAGATGACTGTATGATGTTAGGCAATTCAGAATCCTCATTTGCTTGTAATATTTCAAAACCATCGCTATCAATACTGTTTAATATATTAAACGAATGGTTTGGCAATGTATGAATTTTAATAAAACAGTTGTCTGATGATAATGATGTAGCAGCATAAGGACTGGAATTTCTGATATGATGCTTGCAGTTAATGCATTCTGTATAACCTTTAAGGAAATCAATCAAACCATCAGATTTATAGTGAATATAATTATACGTATGATTATCTGCATTATTTTTCTCATTCAATTGGCAATCATTGCTGCAAGTTTTGTGACAGGTTTTCAGTTTCTTTTTGCAAGGTTTTGTTGAAACAGTTTTCAGCGTTCTCGTTGCCTCTTTGGAATTCCTTGTTCGATGACGTCTGCATTCTGTAGAATTTTTATACGTTTTGCTAGTGTCTGTCTTGGAAGCTGAAAAAGTAGCTTGGCATATTTTGTGTCGAGAAACATTACGAACGTTCAATAATTTCTCATTCAGACTTTTTATCTTTTCATGTTTTACGTTATCAAACACTTCATCTGTCGGAATATTTTTATCAGAGAGATTTTGATCTTTTGATAAAATCCGAGTTCTTGACACACCGTGTAAATTTCTATGTTCTAACGCATTTAAATTATTCCTACGGTTTATCGGTTTCTTTGTTTTTGCTTTATTCCTTTGCACACCGTCTACGTTTTCGGCAAATAATTTGCTTGGACAAGAAAAACGATTATTTTGTTTAGGGATGTCACTTACTTTTTTCCTGTATTTGGATTTTGATTTCTTGTCTTTTCCTTGTGCAACCATCTTTTTATCTGCTGTTGTCGATTTTTGCAAGGCCTTGTAATTTCTCTCCACTAGTTTCTTTGAAACTGGTTTTGCCGTTTTAGTCCATAAATCGGGTAGAGCACTTTTCACTTGCTGAACACCACAAGAGTAGATGTTCTTTACAGGACTCTCTTTAAATAATTGCGTAACTTTAACGGATTTTGATTCTTCCAGATAGTGTGACGGACATATATTTCGTACTGGTAATATCGATTCAAAACTACATCCGCTCTCCGGGTGTGCTTTTCCATTTAATTCCGGTATTTTGTTACATCTGAAGTCTGTATGAAAACATTGCTTCGTCTCTTTCAGAGAATTAATTTTTTCCCTGGTGTTGTAAGATTCACTCATTGTTTCATCCTTGTCGCGTTTTGACTGACTTTCAATATTTAAAGATTCCTGATCGATATTTTCATCAGGTTGATTAAGAAATTGAGCGTCTTGAAATGATCTCACCTCGTCTTGGGAAATCAAATTTGTTCCATTGCTTGCAACAGATAGCTTCATATCTACTTCCAAAGAACTGACAGGTTTATTCATTCTGTCTAAAGCGTTTGCATCAAACGGAAGAGTATATGCAATGCTACAGTTTGGCAACTGCAAATTATACAGATTAAATGAATCACCCGAATTAAATTCTTTATTTAAAATGCTATTTGGAATATCTGTCATTGGTATTGGATTCGTAGAACCACAAGTTTCGCCTATTTCTGTCGAATTATCATTAACTCTCTCTGATTTGGACAAGTTTAGTGGCAGAGAATTTGGTTCATGCAAGATATTTTCAAAATTTCTTTCGTTGAGGAACGAGTCTCTTTTGGTTAATTCTTTATCGTGAGAATAAACATTCGAATTATAAGATACTGTGTTACGATCATCACAAATTAACAATTGCTCGGCCTGCAGTGGAATACCTTTTTCGTTTAGACTACAGGTGTATCTGAATTCAGAAGGAATCTCATTATTCCTCATAGAATAAAAATCCCATCCACTTGGTTTTGAATCATTATGAGAAAATATCACTGAAGAACTTGTTGGGCATAATTCATTCAAATGGGATTCTTTCATAAGAGGCACAGAATCTTTAACCTCCAAATCTCCAGATTGCTCATAAGAAATATGAACTTGACTGGATGTCTGAGTGTCTTGAACAGACGGGTAGCCAGTAATTAAAGGGACGGGGTCCACTAAAAACATAGCGAACTTGTTATTGGCAACTGCTTCATTTGGAAAACTCAGATTAATTCCTTGCGGAAAAGAGTTAAAAACATAACTGTTCGGCATTATATTCAACATATCACAGGAATTAGAATCAGTTCCAATGTGTTCTAAGTTTTTAGTATAATAATCAAAGAGAACTTGTCGATCATCAACCATACTTAAATTGTTGGTAACAAAACTTACACTCATCTGAAAAATAGTAAAACGTTTAAAAATTAATTTTTTAAAATTACAAATCATTCAAATGCTTTTCTTTATTCTTCAGATTTAAGTATACCAACAACCAGAAATTTGTCGGACATACACGATTAAACAGCAGTATTTTACTCCTATTTCATTTTTGTCAAAAGAATAAGTGTAAAGACGACCCCGGTGAAGTAGGAACTTAGAAAGCAAAGAGCCAGAATAAATATAGCAAAGCGTTTTGTCTAAATCTCAATATAGCACAGCTTACCGTTTTAAATAACACAGCTTATATAATTCGACTATTAAAAAGACTGGAATATCCTTGATCCCAAGATTTATTCGACTAGGATTGACCTGAAGAGAAGTAAAAAGAAAAATAGAACTAGTAAAATTCTTCGAAGACATTTAACTTGAAGGTAGAAAATATAAAACTCAGTTATAGCTTATTCTGAAACAGCATTGATTTGCTCCAAGTCTGCTCAGATAAACAGACCCATGGCATGCTGCCCAATCACTCAAACATCTAGGTATGGATCACAAAAGAATCGATTTCCCACCGTTCGACCGGTGTTCCAGGTGCATCTACTCCACCTTACAAAAAATCTGTGAATCATAAACATTTACATTACGTAGTAATAAAAGTAGCAGCAACCTATAACATATGTAAGAGCGTAAATTCAATTTCTTTAAATAGCAGCGAATTTCGAAAATTCTTTATAGTAGTCACGTAACTATTGGGATTTGAACTATAAGTTAATTCGTCATGTAACGTGTTAAAAAATAATACCGTAAAATGTATATTACTTGTCGACTAACTAAAATGTTTCTTGCAACTGAAGTTCAATTCCTGATTGTAGTTATTTCGCTTACCAAATACTCTTAGGAAAGACAAGAATATAACCACCTATTTTTCCCCTTCGAAATCCATTGGGCTGAACCATACATCTATGCATGATATGAATGGAAAATTGTTTCTCCTAACGCAAAAGTTACGGTAAAAAGTGAAAAAAAAAATTATTTTTGTTGAAGTGTAAGTAACTATAAAATAGTTTCGGGTTAATGGTTTCAAAGAAAATTTAGAAATACATCCAAAATTTCTGATGAATCGTGAAATGGTCTGAGTTAGATTTAGCTGGTGTCGAGTATTATTGGTGTATCATTTTACACTGAAGGCGGCGAGCTGGCGAGCTTAGCGGTATTTCGTCTGTCTTTACGTTCTGAGTTCAAATTCCGCCGAGGTCGACTTTACCTTTCATCCTTTCGGGGTCGATAAATTAAGTTCCAGTTGCGTATTGGGGTCGATCTAATCGACTGGCCCCTCCCCCAAAATTTCAGGCCTTGTGCCTAGAGCAGAAAAGATTCTACATAGAAGCCCTGTTGATAGATTAAGGTACAGTCACTACATCGTTTCCAATAAAATTCCTTGCGAAGTACCACATTTTTTCAGAATAGTTTCATTGTAGCATATCTACCAAACAGCTCGCAAGACAATATCTAAATTCCACAGTAATTTTCGTTTTTAAATATAATTATAGCCAGCATGAAGTATCCAGACATGACCGTTTTCCGACATTACTCACGGTTTTGAGACACTGGGTTCTGATGATCTGAAAGAATGCTTCAGGACTGTAATTTGTCTTTTTTTTTTTTCTTAAAAAGTCTTCGTAAATATCTTCGTTTGATTTCGTATACTTTAAAATACAGTTTTGCTACAATTCTTTTAGCTTTTAGAATTTTCAGCTTCAATTTAAAGTACTTCGTATAAATCTACACGTACAATTCCAGTGATTAGCCGTGTGGCTTATATATATATATATATATATATAGAATGGTTGTATACTGTCAATCTAACAAGAACGTGACAGTAGGGGGTACACCACCGCTGTATAGCCCTAGGAAGCATCGAACGCCTCCTATATATATATATATATATATATATATATATATATAGTAATTTTAATAATATTTAATTTAATCTTTTTTCATTAAATGATTTAAAGTATGATGATGATTATTATTCTCAGACATTAAAGGGAAACATGTAAACTGAGAAGCTTTCCTGTCTTGTTTTGTTTTTTTCTTTGCTCCCCTTAATCCAACATCATAACCGATGGCTATTGCAACACAGCAGAAACAACGCTTAAAGCAGGCAGATTTTCAAAATTTTCCAGTAACTTTTAGAATACAAATCATATAGTTTTTTCTTCATTAGTATAATAGTATTCCTTCCTCATATTCATCAAAATAAACAAAACACGACCAATACTATAGCCAATTTTCTTGGGTTCAAACCGGCAAACAATAAATTTTAGCGTAAAATATATTTAAATGAATTGCATACGGATTTCTTTACAAAAAAATTAAACTTTTAAAAGAAAAAAACAAATGACTCATAACTCTCTTTTCTTTCTCATGCATGATTTATTTCCATGCAGACACAAAAGTCAATAAATTTGAAACTTAGGTAATTCATTTATATTAGTTCAAGTCCTAATAGATTATATGAGAATTATTTTTATTTATGTATTCTCAGCTATAAGGCGGCGAGCTGGCAGAATCGTTAGCATGCCGGGCGAAATGCGTAGCCGTATTTCGTCTGCCGTTACGTTCGGAGTTCAAATTCCACCGAGGTCGACTTTGCCTTTCATCCTTTCGGGGGTCGATTAAATAAGTACCAGTTATACACTGGGGTCGATGTAATCGACTTAATCCGTTTGTCTGTCCTTGTTTGCCCTCTCTGTGTTTAGCCCCTTGTGGGTAGTAAAGAAATATGTATTCTCAGCTATCATTTAGGAAGTGTTCATTTCATGGAAAGGGTTAAGTTGGTTAAATTGAGTAAGTAACTTATTTGTATTGTTAAGTTGCTTTTGGACAGAAGACTTGCGGTGTTTAATATTCAAATGTAACTTTTCAGAATCCTCATTGATATTAACACAACATTGATGCTAATTATAAGATTGGAATATGAAATCAGTAAAAATTCCACCGAGGTCGACTTTGCTTTTCATCCTTTCAGGGTCGATTAAATAAGTACTAGTTAAACACTGAGGATCGATGTAATCGACTTACCCCTTTCCCCTTAAATTACTGGCCTTGTGCCAAAATTTGAAACCACTATTAAATTAGTGAGATTTTTGAAACGAGTCCATTGTAAACTAGTTTTAATGGTTTGAACGTGAAAAGCTGAGTTCAAATTCACGAGAAAGTAGAAAGTGCTAGTTTGTGTCTAAATTATTGTACCCTTTAAAAGTTGGTACGGTACTCCAGTAATATCTGAAACTCACAGAGAAACAGTTTTTGCTCTCGAGTGGAAGGTAAATGTAATAAATAATAATAAAATCAAGATATCTAATAAAGTCGTGCCCTTTAAAAGAGCAACGATTAAATATAGTTAAATACGATTTCAAATTCACTGTCAACAATCAAGAAAGAAAATTGGATAAAAAAAATCTGAACTTCTATAACTATCGCTTATACATATGTGTTTGTTTGTTTGTCTTATTAATTTAAAACCAAATACTGCATAAGCCTCATATACAGGCTTATGAATTATAAGGTTAAATGTACTCTTTATGTATATATAAATAAAATACTTTTCATATGATAGGAAGTTTAAATAAGACCTACATTGAAAGAATTCTGCTTTCCAAATTACCAGCTTACTTCTGTCCGCTGCATTTTCTACGTTGAAATAATAATAAGTGAAATAATACTGAAATCCTAAATTTATAATTCTTTTTTTTTTTTTTTTTTTCTTTTTGAATACCAACTACTGTTCAATCTGAATTTAATACATACTTGGTATTTAACTGGGAGTTTTGGGTAGCAATAAACATTGGTAGGCTGGTTTTACTTTCTTTAAATGAGCCAATAGTTAAATTCAATAATTGTTAACACCAAATGCTGACTTGAAGGATATGTCTTTTTCTTTTTTTTCTTTTTCAAATATAAGTTGTCTTACTAATATATTTGACTGTCTTGTCTGCAGTTACGTTCTGAGTTCAAAATCCGCCGAGGTCGACTTTGCCTTTCGGGGCCGATTAAATAAGTACCAGTTACGCACTGGGGTCGTTGTAATCGACTTAATCCCTTTGTCTGTCCTTGTTTATCCACTACTATGTTTAGCCCCCTGTGGGCAATAAATAAATAAATAAATAAATATATTTGACTGTCTTAAGGCGGCGAGTTGGCAGAATCGTTAGCACGCCGGGCGAAATGCTTCGCGATATTTCGTCTGCCGTTACGTTGTGAGTTCAAATTCCGCCGAGGACTTTGCCTTTCATCCTTTCGGGGTCGATAAATTAAGTACCAGTTACGCACTGGGGTCGATGTAATCGACTTAATCCCTTTGTCTGTCCTTGTTTGTCCCCTCTGTGTTTAGCCCCTTGTGGGTAGTAAAGAAATAGGTATTTCGTCTACCGTTGCGTTCTGAGTTCAAATTCCGCCGAAGTCGACTTTGCCTTTCATCCTTTCCGGGTCGATAAAATAAGTACCATTTGAGTAATCAACTTACACCCTTATTCAAAATTGCTGGCCTTGAACCAAAATTTGAAATCAATGTATTTGACTGTCTTATTTACATTCAACAAATATGAGATTTGTGAAACAGCTGAAACAACATAAACACTTAACAAATAACTAAGCATCAACATTCTAGACAGATAATTGTTGTTTATTGTTCCTGTTGATACTCTTTACTCTTTACTCTTTTACTTGTTTCAGTCATTTGACTGCGGCCATGCTGGAGCACCGCCTTTAATCGAGCAACTCAACCCCGGGACTTATTCTTTTGTAAGCCCAGTACTTATTCTATCGGTCTCTTTTGCCGAACCGCTAAGTAACGGGGACATAAGCACACCAGCATCGGTTGTCAAGCAATGCTAGGGGGACAAATACAGACACACAAACACACACACGCACATATATATATACACATATATACGTCAATTTATTTCTCTTGTCTCCATTTTGGTCATTCGCTCCGCTGCTTTAGTTTTGCACCGAAAGACAAGGAGGACATTTTGCAAAACGAACGGTTTCAATTGACTTGACGCCAGAAGTGAACAACTGACCGTTTCGAATATTTTTTGGTCAACAGCATTAACCTCCATATATTATTTCTCTACAAAGTAGGACGATTTTACTCTCTTACTCGTTTCAGCCATGCGGCTGCGCAAAATTGAGAAATAAAATTTAATAAGGCGCGCCGAACAAACTAGATATTGGATTACTGATTTAAAAGCATACCAAGTAAAAATGATTAGTCATCTTACTATTCAATGACAGTATCGTAGACCTCTGAGTGGGTACGGTACAACACCAAATAAGGAAGTGCTCTTTCGCCTGTGAGCTTCGGGCTATATGGCTGTGGGTTAAGAAGTTTGTTTCCCAACCACATTGTTTCTAGTTCAATCCCACTGCGTGGAAACTTGGGCACGTGTTTTCTGTTATAAGCTCGGGGGATCTTTTCCTTTTGAACGGCACTTTGTAACATAATTTCTAGGTAACTATAAAGTTTTAAACTTCGTATACTGGTAGAATGTGATTATAAAACATCATTTTCTCTTGGTTTTATTGAGAAAATTCTATAGTTTGTAAGATATTTCGTCTGAAATTTCGAGCATTTCGGCAATTTTAACCAATCGATTACCTCCATTGAGCTAAAATCATTTGCTGCGTCTAAAACTGAGATAACATCCTCTCACTAACCCTAAACCTCCCCCTAACCCTAACCCTAATTTTTTTTTCTTAATTGTTAAATCAATTTAATTGTTACGCGTGTAAAAAAAAAACGAAAGCAATGGAAAATAATTTAAACAATTAACAAACAAAATAATTCTATAATTTTATACACACGCTTTCCGTGTTAGGGTTAGGGGGAGGTTTAGGGTTAGTGACAGGATGTTGTCTCAGTTTTAGACGCAGCAAATGATTTTAGCTCAATTAGAGGCAATTGATTGGTTAAAATTCTAAAAATTAAACTACGTTAAACAAACGAATTACAATTTTATCAAGAAAGCCAAGAGAAAAAATGTTTTATTTTGACACATTCTACCAGTATAAGAAGTTTTAAAGTATTTAGTTAACTAGAAATTGTCTGCCGTTCAAAAGGAAAAGATCGGGCTCGGGCCGAGTAAAGCTTTGTTTCTGGATTTGATATACGGGGACTGAAAGAAAACCGTCGCGCGCACGCGCGCGTGTGTGTGTGTGTGCGTGCGCGTGTATATGTGTGTGAGTGAGTGTGTATATAAATATGTGTGTATGTATATATATATATATATGAATATGTATGTGTGTGAGTGCGACTTTGAGACTGCCCCCTCTCATCACCATTTGACAATCAATGTTGGGTTGTTTACGTCCCTGAAACATAGCGGTTTGGAATCAGAAATCGCTAGAATAAATACCATGGTTTAAAAGAAATATAGGGGCGATTCGTCCGATTAAAACACTCCGATGCGTTGTCCCAGTATGGTTGCTGTCCAATGACTATAACAGGTAAATCGTAAAAAGTAACCCAGGTCTTGCTGAAATAGGGAATTCTGGTTGCGGAGTGTGCACGCTGGTTCTGGTAATCTTTTTAAATACTTACAATCTAGAAACAGTAGAGTGAGGTAATTAACCTCTTAATACATTATGGACACATTGAAACTCCGACGTCTGGCAGCTGACTTGGCAGACACCCATACAATTATCAACCATCGCACAAACAATAACTCTGAGCACCTTTTCAAACTCCACCCATCTAACACCCGTGGACATATTTACAAAGTCAGAAAACAGCACAGCTCCCATGACTTCAGGAAACATTTTTCCACGCTGAGAGTTGCTGAAGCATGGAACAAACTGCCGGCATCAGTTGTTAGTTGTCGGAGCACTGCATCCTTCAAAACTTCCATGCTTTCTGAGATTCGCCAACACTACACCTGATTTTCTCCCCTCCATACACACACAAGCATGTATCTGACTCATACATTGTTCGCTTTCCAGACATTTGTACATTACTGCATATACTCTGACAAGTTGTGGTGCACCTGAGCACTGTATACAATAATTTCATTATTATTATTATTATTATTATTATTATTATTATTATCTCGTATATCTCCGTTCAGAGATGTCTAGTAAATATATTTTTGAACGAAAATATACGTTCACTGTACTCTGAGATGTTTGTAACTTATTTCTAACCCGAAATACTTCGTTTATGGTGTTATTCCCGTTTTCTATCATTAACTACAAAGGGCACAAAAAAAAAAGAAGAAAAACCTTTTTTGTCTGCTACCCGGACAAATGGTGCTGTACTAAACTAAATCGAGTACGCTGATTCCAAATCTGAACTCAGAATTACTGTAACACGTCAGGATTTTGAGTTAGGCGCATAATTATATATTAATACTACATTAGTATCGGGAATGGTTAAGTTCAAGGTAAAAAATTATCATAATAGTATACTAGTACTGTATATAGTATATTTATGTTCAAGGCAAATATTATTATAATATAATGGTACATAGTAGGAGTGGCTGTGTGGTAAGTAGCTTGCTTCCGCACATGCGCGTCAGGTCGACTTCTTGCCAGTGAACAGTGAGGACGTGAGCTTTGAGCTCCGTCCTAGAAAGAAAAAAGAACAAAAACAGAGAAGGTTGTCGAGGCAAGTGATTTTGTTTTATCTGAGTTGGGTGTAATTTGTTATATTGTAATTTTTTGTTAACAAATTTCGCCCATTGCTGGGACAATTTCGCCTGCTCTCGGAGGCTGCTGTTTTGTGAATTTAGTGTGAATTTTTTGGATTCATTTTAAAAAAACAGTGGAGGGGTGTATCCTCGGCCGAATGATTAGAACCTGTTACAGTTGCTGTTGCAGTTACCGTTGGCTGTGACCAGTTTTGTGTTTGGATTTATTGGAGTTCTTTTACCAATTACGGGAAAAAACGATTCATACCAAGGAACCTATATGCATTTGACCGGGAATACCTGTGGGCCAGGAAATTGGAGTTTTGCTGAGTGAATTGTTTTCCTTTTTTCCGTCTACCCTTCCTGTTTTGTTTTAACTGTTTAATTATTTTTTGGACTTTATTATATTTTTTGCTGTTTCTGTTAACTTTTGTGTACCAGTTTTGGACTTATTCTGTGACCTTTGAACTTTCTTTGAACTTTCAAGACTTTCTTTTTTGCACATGGCAAAAATAAACGGTGTCGCTGCTTTGGAGTGGGAGGTGGTCCCACCCAAACAGTGGATTAAAGATCTTGAGAAGAGGACGGTGGTGCTACGGACCTATTCTAGGTCGCGTGGTGCCATCACCCTCTTCGACAAGAGCATAAATGAGAGAGAGAGTTGGCAGACTACCTGCCAACTATAAAATTTATTTCACGGGGGACCAAATTTGCAACGGTCTGGTTGCTGTTTGGTACCCCCGAGGAAGCTGGCAAATTTGCCAGCGAGCCCCTTGAGGGGAATGAAATTTTGTTCTCCCCCACGTATTGTGGGAGGAAGATAAGAATAGCCTGGGTATGCGGGCTGCCCCCGGGCACGGAAGCGGGATGGATCGAAGATACCATCCGGCGAGGCCTGGGGGATAGCAGGCCCGGGCTATTGAGGGTGGATGTTGCTCCTGCGGTCGACTGGGAGGGGTCAAAGGCAACTTTGACCCTGTGGACCCCGGTGGCCGTGGGAGTATTTGACATTCCCAGACTTCCTAAATATGGCCGGGGACAGGTACCCGGTGATATTTGAGCCCCCCCCCCAAGTGTCACCTGTGCCTGGAGCCTGGCCATATCAGGAAGAACTGTACCAAGGCCCTGAAAAGGAGAAAGTGCCCGCCGCCCCTTCATTGGAGGGGGAGAAGGTGGAAGTTTTCTCCACGAAAAGAAAAAGAAAGGTGGGCAACAATGGTTGCTCACCAAAGAATGTACAGGCCGCGGAGGAGAGTAGCGACCCCCTGCGTCTGTCGACGTAGCCCCCTGCTTCCGCAGCCACAAAAAGAAAGAGGAAAAAGAGGAGTAGAGGACGGTCGGTGGATGTTCCTGGGCCGCCGACGGAGCCGCAGGTGGGATAGGGCTCCGTCAGTGGGAAGTGTGCCACTGACGGAGCAGTGTGAGGTTCCTTCCTGTGACGAGGAGGTGTTTGTCCTCCTTTACCACGAGAGAGGGACGGTGAGTAAGTTTTTGGACGGCTTGGGTGGCTGAGAACGTGTGTACTCGGTCTGCCCAAGTAGTCCGATATGGCCTCCGCTGGTGGCTACGGAGGTAGTAACGGAAAACATTTTGTCAAAGGTCACAGCGACCTTTGACAAGAAAGAATTTGCTTTCCTCTTTGCAGGCTCCGACTTGTCGTTGCAGAGTTGTCTGCAGGCGGCAAGTCACATTGCTTGGGGGACCTGACAAGGAGAATTGTTGTAAATCTATGTGCTGCCCTTGTGGCAAATTAAATGAAATAAAGTAGCTTGTAAGAGGTTTTAGTGCCTCCTTCTTGTAAGAGGTTTGAAACCTCATATTGATTTTTAAAAAAGAAAATATGTTTTCGAGAAAAATCCAATCGGCGGATGTCGGGTTTCGTCTCTCCTTTATTCATTTTAATTCATTTTCATTCATTAATGTGTTTGTCTAGCCCGCAAAGCTACACAATCGTTGTACTGTCTATATGACAAATTTTATGAAACAAAGTAGCTTGCTTCCGGTTACCCATAGTGCATTTAGTTTGTCGTTTGTGTGCGAGTCGGACGTCGGTTTTGTTGCTACGGTAAGACAATGTACTCAGACCTTAGCGGGTCTGAGTTGTCTTCAGAGGAGGAGCTCGTGAGGGCGGTCATAGCGATGGACAGTGTGCTAGAAATGTCCAGGAGTTTTACAAAGGCCACGGAGAAGAAACGAAGGGAGTTGGACTTGGCTGGTCTGAAAAATTATGACAAGATGTTACAGAAGGTGGGAGGGGACGTAAGGCTGTCGCCCCCCAAAGGAATTATGGAGAAGATGGAAAGGAAAACTATCACCTATAATATGTTCTCTTTAAAAGGAAAAAAGGTTGAGCAGGTGGAAGCGGATACAGAAAAGGCGCTAAGAGAGAAGTCTAAAGAGATTACATATATCACAAAAGGAAAAAGATATGGCACAATGGTCGTCCAATTTAGGACAGCTGAAGAGGCAATGAGGCTGGCGAGTGTGGCGGTAAAAACGGAGGAGGTAGTGCTTCTGCCCACATACTTGGGAAGAAAAACTTCTAAGGTGAGGGTAGAAGCAATTCCACCGGATGTATAAGTGGCTTGGGTAGCGGCAGCTGTCCTTGTGGGAAGCGAGGAGGAGGTGGCTGTCCTCCAAGCCACAGAAAGAGAAGAAGGAGGGTGGAAAGGAATGACGCTCGAGTTAATTTTTCAGACGGAGGAGGGACAACTCGAGAACTTGGCAAAGACTGTGACGCTGGGGAAATCGTGCTGAGGGTGTGGGTAGAGGGCAGAGTACCACGTTGTTTTAAATGTGGCCAAACGGGCCACATTAGAGCATACTGCCCTCTACGAAGGACTATGGCTGAGGATATAGTTGCGGAGACAGAAGAGAAAAGAGAGGAAGACAAAATAGACGGAGGAAACGATAAAAAGGAGGAAGAATGGAAAATTGCAGAGCGCAAAAGGAGAAAGAGGAAAAAAAAGAAAAGACACTGAGTATGATGTGGCACCCCAGTCCAACCCCATACCACTCAGACCCACCCTCCCCATACAGACATCAAACCCACCCACCCCATTTCCCCTCAAGAAAAAAAGAAAAAGAAAGAAAATACACCACAAAATTTAGAAGAACCCACCCTCCCGGTGAAAAAGGTTATGAATGCATGACGGAAAGAATGTTATCTTTAAGTGACAGGGAAAAGGGAAAAAAGGATTGGACGAAAAGAGAAAAAGGACTCAGGACCCAGAGACAGCGAGTGGTGTTACTCAGTGTGGGGTGAGTAGCACACTCTTCATAATATCATTTTCAGATATCATTCATATTATCATATTTTAATTTATTCTTCATGTGCATTTTCATGTTCATTCATTATATCATATTCTATTTCTTAATTGTTATATGTCCCCACATGTGTTGTAGTGTCCCCTCTGTGTATTGCCTTTATGGCAAATTTAATAAAATAAAGTGGCTTGCTTACGCGCATGCGTGTTTGTTCGTTGCTTATTGGATTGAACACTGTCAAGACCGTTGGTGGCCGTCTTGAATCGAAGAACTGTTGAAGAGGCGCGACTGCAAGGTAGGCACTTGCTTTTTTTTTTAGGGATTCGGTGGGGATTTTGTTGCTTGACATTGTTTTTCTTTTTTCAAATGAGAAAGTCTTCATTGGGTCTCGAAAATTTGTCGGCTGCAGCCACGCTCAAGTAACTCACTAACCGGTGCGAATTGTTTTTTTTTGGTGAGCGTGTCTCACTACCAAAATTTGAAAAGTTTATAAAAATTCGACCCATCCGTGGAAGAATGTGGTTTTTTTTTGTTTTTTTTTTTTTGCTGCTACAATAAACTGGAGTACCAGTGTGAAGCAATATTCTGGAGGATTACCTGTGGACCCGGATTATCTAAGTGGTGGAATTGTGTTGCCGTGCTGGAACTGTTTTCCTTCGTTCTTTTCTCTGCTCTGTCTTTTTGTTCTTTCTTTGTGTTTCTTTGGACTTTTATTTGAATATTTTGAACTTTTTTCTTGAACATTTTCCTGTTTTTGTTTTTTTAAAAAGCATGGCAAAAAATAAAAACACTGTCTTTGAGGGGGAAATTGTGCCTCCCAGGCAGTGGGTAAAGGACCTTAATGAGAGAGCGGTGGTGTTGAGGACATATTCCAAGTCCCTCGACACCATCACTGTGTTCTCTCAAGTACATATTGAGAAGGAGTTGGCAGAATACCTGCCAACCATCAAGTTTATTGCAAGGGGTGTCAAATAGGCAACTGTACTTCTTACCGGGCTGTTTGGTTCATACAATATTGTGGAGAGGGAAATGTTTAGTTCCTTTTTGATGACTTCCAGTCCACATTATGAAGGTTTCTTGATTTACATTTTTGGCGGGGTATTGAAAAGCTGTGGGCTTTTGAACCCTAAGTTATAGCAGTACTTAGTCCCGATTTTAGATAGAGTGGGCGGTACCTTTGGGGGAAAAAATGGCGTCCAGTTCGGAAATTTATATAACACTCTATGCCGAAATTAGGTACTAGCTCTTCCAGAATTTTCCATTTATAGATTTTTACATATCTGTCCGCCTTCGCTCCAAGGAATGAAGTCATAGTTTGTTCGGCCTCTTCCTGTTGTACATCTGCTACACTCTCTCAATTTTTTTAGTGTAGTGAGGTTGGACTTTTTCAAGCTTCATTGATACAAGTTATCTGCATGTGGTTGCTATTTGATACTCCTGAGGAGGCTCGCATTTTTGCAATTTACTAAATGATACACAGCATGGCTTCCGAAGCTTCATTGATACAAGTTATCTGCATGTGGTTGCTATTTGATACCCCTGAGGAGGCTCGCATTTTTGCAATTTACTAAATGATACACAGCATGGCTTCCGAAGCTTCATTGATACAAGTTATCTGCATGTGGTTGCTATTTGATACCCCTGAGGAGGCTCGCATTTTTGCAATTTACTAAATGATACACAGCATGGCTTCCGCCCTGGAAGAAGCTGCCTCACATAACTCTTACAGCACTATGACTGGGTTTTGAAACAGCTGCTTGACCATTCAGATATCAATATGATATATCTTAACTTTGGAAAGGTACATCGTTGCATGATGTGTCAGAATCTGCGAGACATTGGCACAGCTGGTAAACTGGGAGAGTAGCTGCATGACTTCCTAAATGATAAAAGCCAGGCAGTTGCAGCCAACGGCACTCTCTCAGAGGAAACCCGCAGGGAACTGTCTTGGGGACCATTACTATTTATATTAGCTCTCTTAGATATACCCATGATCACTCAGACAACCACTGTCACTAACTATGCTGATGACACAAAATTATAACAGACAAAAGAGAACTCAAACGATGTCACAAGTTTACAGCGGGACTATATGCAATATACAAGTAGGCTGAAGATAATAACATAAAGTTTAATGCTGGAAAATTTCAAGCATTGCGCTATCAGCTCATAAATGCAGCCTGCATATACAGGACCCAAATGGACTGCAATCCCAGAGTCACAGACAGTGAAAGATTTAGGGATCAGTATGTATAATGGTGCATTATTTCATATGCACGTTACTAACATGGCAGTAACATGAGATAACTGGCAGGATGAATACTAAGATCCTTCAAGACCAAGATGCCATGTTCATCCGGTGGAAGACCCTTTGTTCTCAGCCGCCTGAACTATTGCTCTCAGCTGTGGTCACACATAGTGCCAAACTAACAGTGAAGCTTGAAAAAGTCCAACCTTACGACACTAAAAAAATTGAGAGAGTGTAGCAGATGTACAACAGGAAGAGGCCGAAAAAACTATGACTTCATTCCTTGGAGCGAAGGCGGACAGATATGTAAAAATCTATATATGGAAAATTCTGGAAGAGCTAGTACCTAATTTCGGCATAGAGTGTTATATAAATTTCCGAACTGGACGCCATTTTTTCCCCCAAAAGGTACCGCCCACTCTATCTAAAATCGGGATTAAGTACTGCTATAACTTAGGGTTCAAAAGCCCACAGCTTTTCAATACCCCGCCAAAAATGTAAATCAAGAAACCTTCATAATGTGGACTGGAAGTCATCAAAAAGGAACTAAACATTTCCCTCTCCACAATATTGTAAGAAGTACAGATGTGGGAACAGAGTCAAACTACCTTACATAGCAAATGGACCAACAACAAAGACAAAAAGCTCACACAGAAATGGTGATATACAATTCCACCACCATGAAGAAATCAGCCAAAGAAGAATGATGTGTAAAAATACAAAATCACGGCGGTGCTTCAGGAATATGGTTAAAACGAGTATATATATACTAGCAGTAATACCCGTCGTTCATCGGATAATTACTTTTACTCTTTCTCAGGAGTCACATTCAAAGTATTATTACATATATAATAGATTTCTCAACGGGGATTTCAGGGGAGAGTTTCAGGGAGTCGCTGGCGATGTATCGTGGTGATCAAAAATCCGGCCTGCTAAAATTTGGTTAAAGTGATTCAAACTGCAGACTCAACGCAAAATGGTCACAATTAATTCCAAAGCGTTAAAAATGTTATGAAAACAATTGGTATGTGTTCACAAAGTCCAAACGATTAATACGAAAAAATCCTCCAGGCTACATCCCGAAAATTCATTTCTTTGCCGAATTTCTACAATGTTTACGGCGATTCGTTTTTATTTCTTGATTTTTTATTTTTCATGCAATTTACGCATGCTTGCACGCATGGTGAACACAGTTCACGTCAAACAGCTGAGTAAAGTTCACTATTCAATGCATGGGATAAGGCCTAAACAAACACATTATCGATCTTTGCACTTGCGAGATGAATTTCGGAACAGGGCCGATGCCGAACCCCCCTGGCACCTGTGCAGGTGGCACGTAAAAAGCACCCACTACACTCGCGGAGTGGCTGGCGTCAGGAAGGGCATCCAGCTGTAGAAACTCTGCCAGATCAGACTGGAGCCTGGTGCAGCCCCTGGCTTCCCAGAACCCGGTCGAACCGTCCAACCCGTGCTAGCGCGGAAAACGGACGTTAAACGATGATGATGATGATGATGATGATGATGATGATGATGATGATGATGATGATGAAATAGCGCAGTTCAATTTTCATTCGCCTAAACTTTAAGTGACCCATTTTTGGTGGTTCTACGATTTGTTGGCTAGGAGGAGATGTGCCGGGAAGTTAAACACACAGACACACACACACATACACACACAGACACACAAGTTGAGTTTTATATATAGAGATATGTATAACCCTATTGATATGCTCTTTGGCTTGTCACCTCTCTTTTCTCTTTCTTAATGCCTGTTTACAACGCCATGCATAATCCTTTCTACTTTAGGCTCACGGTCTGAAATTCGTGGAGAGGGAGGTACTCGGTTACATCGATCCCAGTATTCAACTGGTACTTATTTTATCGAGCCCGAAATCAATGAAAGACAAAGTTGGCGACGGTTCCATTTGAACTCAGAACGTAGAGAGCCGGAAGAGATGCCGCTAAGCCTTTTGTCCGTGCAGCAATGTTATTTAATCACTAAAAATAGCTTACATTTAAAAAATGATTTTCAATCTATCGTTTGCCTTTCGTTACTTCAAACATATTTACGATCTCATGGGTATTGAAATTCTTCTAATTCCATTATGAATTGTACTTCCACAGGTATACAAACATCAGTTTATTCATCTGAATCAACATTTCTTCTCAGGGGATTTTCCTATTTCTCACAAATACTCGAAATGGGGTGTTGAACTACTCTTCTTTCCTGCAAGCCACCCCCCACTTCCTGTTGAACAGAGAGAAAAAGAAGATGAAGAGTGTCATAGTAACCAATTACTTGCTATCGTGAGCAGAGTGTGTGAGTATTTGGATGAAAGTGAGACAGTTGACACCTCTCCCAAAGTCTTATTATTCGCTATGTAAAAATGAGAACTTGGTTTCTATTCTACAAAACCGAACTGATGGACTTAGAAGTAATTAATTATCAAGTAATTAACTGATTCTTTACGCAGGAACCAGGTCACGCATTTCTGGACAGGGTACAGACGTTTTTAAACTGGCTCCAATATTAGAAATATACGTTCTTCTTTCAAGTATTATTGTTTTTCATCTATACTGTATGCTCGTTGAAGGAGTGCCGCCAAATGTGACTTTTGCCGACATGGCCAGACTCACGAGATCATTGGAAGTGATGTCCAGTTTAAAATTCTAGAGGATGGACGCTTTTGGGGATACTGCAAGTAGTGTTAGAGCACCAAAGTGTTTCAGTTCGGAGAGAGAGGTTTAGTGAATGGTAAGACACAACAAAGGGGATGAGCTGAGGAGTCCCAGTTCATTCGGGTTGATCGGAGAGGAGGTAGTACACTGCTTATTTGGTTGTAGGACTAGTACCTGGAGAAGAGACAAAAAAAAAAAAAGAAAAAGAAAAGGAAACTGTGGCTGTATGTTTCGTCTACACTCACCTCTTTATGAGAGCTCAAAATCTCTCGTGGAAGCGCCATCCAACCAAAATGCAAATATATGGGAAACTACCACCTGTGTCATCTCTTGTGAAAGATAAGAGAGTCCAGTTTGCTGGACATTGTTGTAGAGCTGAAAAAGAGGTAATTTCTACTCTTCTCCTCTGGAAGCCATCTACGCGCAATACCAGAGGGCGCACACTCTCCTACCCTGATGTAATCTCCAGGGATACAGGCATCCAGCAACAGGACCTCCGTAATGCCATGATGGACCGTGAAGTCTGGCGTAGCATGGTAAATTCCATTGTCTCGACCACGGTCGAACAATGATGATGATGTTTCGTCACTGGATAATAAATTTATTTTTTATTTGAATAAAAATAAAGTTAATACAAATAAGCCTCTTTTTGAACAGTTGAATTTTATTTCAATGGGAAAATAATGTTCCTTCTGTTAGAAAATTTGGAAAAGCCCGGAAATCAAACAATGTGTCTGTAGGGCTAGTAAGAGTTGATAAGTAAAAAAGTGAATCTTTGCTAAACAAGCGGTTTATATTAACAGTGGTAGAAACAATTACAGTAGCGATGGAAGCAAAGATGGAAAACAGTGTGTCTGTGGGCTTGCAGTTGCAGTGGTTAGAGTGAATTATTGTCAAGCAGGCGAACGACAGCTTTTGATTTAGACGTAGCCTTAATCAGTTATATAGGCAGCAGCTGCTCTGCCTCAGACATGTGAACAGTACTTTAATACGGGTCACACCCAGGCTCCGTAGAGGGTCATCAGTTGTCTCGAACTGAAATGTTTTCTGACACTAAGATATCTAGCTGTACAGTTTTTAGCATGCTTACAGATTTGTCGTCGCCTTAAAATATTGCAAGAGCTGGTGAGCTCTAGTATTTGTAATGAGTTTGTAAATTTTAGTTGTGTTCTTCAATAGGGATGGTAAGGCTTGACAATGATTTTCTTTGATGAATAATGACTGTTTCCCGCTCATGAGTAACAAAATACAACGTTTCGTTTTCGACATTTAAAAATTTATTGATAATATCTAATAATAATAATTTTCTGAAAAAAAAGCACAAAGCCAACTATTTTTGGGTTGGTGATGTGGGAGGGAGGAACAAGTTGATACTTACGATCCATGTATTTAACAGGTACTCTCTTTTACTCTTTTACTTGTTTCAGTCATTTGACTGCGGCCATGCTGGAGCACCGCCTTTAGTCGAGCAACTCGACCCCGGGACTTATTCTTTTGTAAGCCCAGTACTTATTCTATCGGTCTCTTTTGTCGAACCGCTAATGAACGGGGACATAAACACACCAACATCGGTTGTCAAGCAATGCTAGGGGGACAAACACAGACACACACACACAAACACACACACACACACACACACACACAGATATATATATACATATATACGACAGGCTTCTTTCAGTTTCCGTCTACCAAATCCACCCACAAGGCATTGGTCGGCCCGGGGCTATAGCAGAAGACACTTGCCCAAGGTGCCACGCAGTGGGACTGAACCCGGAACCATGTGGTTGGTAAGCAAGCTACTTACCACACAGCCACTGCTGCGCCTAATAATAATAATTTTCTGAAAAAAAGCACAAAGCCAACTATTTTTGGGTTGGTGATGTGGGAGGGAGGAACAAGTTGATACTTACGACCCATGTATTTAACAGGTACTTTATATTATCTATTGCATAATTGGGACTCAGAACACAAAGAGCCGGAGAAGTGCCGCAAGGCATTTAGTCCGACTCTGTAACGATTCCGCCAGCTCAGTATCATATAATGATGATTGTGATATCTTAATTCGAACTATGAATTATTTCTTAAACCTAGTTATTTTTCTTTATGCAGTTTGTGGAAGGAGTTTGATTTTGAGCTACAAATATCAACCCTTCCGTTACCTTCTTCAAAACGCCTTTTTATAGCCACTTCGCAGATTCAATACTTCTTATTTTTTCTCTGTCTATCTAACGTTTTGTTTCTCCACAATTTTCTTTCCCTCCTCATTTTTTTCATATCATCACTTATGGTTTACATACAGGCCTTCATCTATTAATTTCTCATTGATTGTGCTAATATACGCGACTAGATTGTCTTCCTCACTCTCAACATATTCAGTTATGCTTTGTTGATCTCTGCCTCTTTCTTTCTCGGGGACATATATGAACTTTATATCACCCTGGGAGTGGTTATAAACCAGTTCATCGTTTAGTTTTTTCTTGTTTTCCTGTCCATTTTCTTTTCTTTTTTTAGCAACTTTTCTTTATATCTTCTTACTATACATGTACTGTACCTTACAAGTAACGTTGCCCATGAATTTATAACTATCATAGTGTTGTCTCCATTGGCTTTTTAGTATGTCTGTAGCATTCTTTTCGGCTGATATATTTCATGTCGTTATGAAGTATTTTATCTACTTCCCAGATAAAGAGGTATTTGTATGCTTTCATTCAACTCAATCACCTTGATAACTTCTCTGGAGGTCAACACCAATCTACCTCTCCTTGATACTTTCCCCACTTTTCAGTTTCAGATGACAATATCTCTTCAGTCTAAATTCTATTTTTTTGTTTCTTTTTTTTTTTATATTTGCAGTCTAGCATCGAAGCAATCGTCTGATGCTTTCTCCCCAAAATTGTGGAACTTGTGGCATAATTTGAAACCATTATTATTATTATTATTATTATTATTATTATTATTATTATTATTATTATTATTGCCTTTGCACAGCTTCCAACGTTGGAGATGTACGACGGTGTCAGTCGTTCACTACCAGTGAACTAAGGTAACACCTCTTATTTTTCGAGCACCTTCCGGAGTATTCGAGCGGTTTCAAGCAGTACTGTTTTCTGCAAGTGCTCCACCCTTAATCAGCCCCTATTTGTTCCATGAATTTCTCAAGATTCTTGCTCACTGTTTCCAGAGCTCCGACAATTATTGGTACTACTACCACCTTTTTCAGCGACCACAACTGCTTAACCTCCCAAGCTAACCTGATCTTTTGATTCAGTAGCCTTGAACTCCATCTGGTCCCGGGGCCTTCTAGTTGCTCATTTTTTTGCTGATTTCCTTCACTTCCCTAACTGAAATGACTAGTTCTGCCTGTTTTGGACAGACTATTGTTTGTTTCAGTTCTTGCAACCATTCAGCATCCTCCTTATGTTCCTTGTCTTTGCTTCAGATGTCACTCCAAAATCTCTGACTTTCGCTGTTATCTGGTATCAACTTTTCATCTGTACACTCTCCGTTTATTTCTTTGTAGAAACTCTTCTGATCTACTGTGAATAACCTATTCTGGTGGTAACCCTTCATTCTTTGGTCGTATCTTACCATCTCTGCTTTCTTTACAACGAAGCGCTGTTTCAGTTCCTCCATTGCCACTTTCAGGCCCTTTCTTTCAATATTATACTTCCTTTTCAGCGCCCTATATTTTTGTTCGCTTTTAATCTCCCCTTTCTCTTTTCGGTCTAACATAGAAATTTCCTTCGAATGCATATGTAACCCTGCCTGTATTCTTCTTTTCCACCCTGGATCTTTTCTATTGTCACTCCCATTATGTTTCTTTTTCTTGACCTCGACACCCACGTTTTCTGCTACAACAATACTTGCTGCCTTGATCAAATTATTTGTTCTGTGATATTTTTTGTTCTGGTGTATTTCAGAATTTCTTTGACATTTATCGTTTCTTGGTTCAATTTCCATCGATCAGCCTTCTTAACTTTGGAAATAATGTCACTATCATTCTCCTGTAATCTTGCCTTTATTCTGTCATAGATTGCCTTTTGTTCATCTGTCATATCACCATTAGTTTTATTGTCTTCTTTTAGATCATCTATATGTCTCTCATCAAGTAAACTACCACTTTCCTGTGCTATGAGATTACTTTTATTAGTAAGAACTGTATTTTCATCGTTATCTCTGCTGCTATTTTCCAAAACTCGTCTTTTGATAGCTTCGAGCTCTACTTCTGTGAACCAACAATTTTTCCTTATTGCTCTAGCTTGATCACATAGTCTCTGTTCCGTGAGTTGAGACAATCCCTTTTCTCTCCAATGATCATACACCATTGTCACTAACCCCTAATTTGAGCACCATATTCGTCTACCGGTTTGCTCAGATAGTAACACTCCATGACCACAGCATTAATTTGCTTACTCCATCTACGCTGTGTGTAGAGGTCCCTTTTTGGATGTCGACAGGCTGGAGCCGGACCAGAATCTCTGAGCCTGCCGAGTGTAACACTGTCACCATCAATGGCTTCAGTTTCATTACCACCGTTATTCACAATATTTCGTTTTTTCATTGTCACTCATATGAGGTAGCGATTATCAGGTTGCGCAATTATCAATGTGTTTATTGTAACACCATCACTGGATGTATCATTAATTATTATTATTATTATTATTATTATTACTATTATTATTATTACTATTATTATTATTATTATTATTATTGTTGTTATTATTATTATTATTACTATTATTATTATTATTATTTATTATTATTATTATACTATTATTATTATTATATTACTATTATTATTATTATTATTATTATTATTATTATTACTATATTATTATTTTATTATTATTATTATTATTATTATTACTATTATTATTATTATTACTATATTATTATTATTTATTATTATTATTATTATATTATTACTATTATTATATATTATTATTATTATTATTATTATTATTATTATTACTATTATTATTATTATTTATTATTATTATTATTATTATATATTATTATTATTATTATTATATATTATTATTATTACTATTATTATTATTATATTATTATTATTATTATATTATTATATTATTATATTACTATTATTATTATTATTATTATTATTACTATTATTATTATTATATTATTATTACTATTATTATTACTATTATTATTATTATTATTATTATTATTATTACTATTATTATTATTATTATTATTACTATTATTATTACTATTATTATTATTATTATTATTATATTATTATTATTTATTACTATTATTATTATTATTATTATTATTATTATTACTATTATTATTATTATACTATTATTATATTATTATTATTATTACTATTATTATTATTTTATTATTATTATTACTATTATTATTATTATTATTATTACTATTATTATTATTATTATTATTACTATTATTATTATTATTATTATTATTATTATTATTATTATTATTACTATTATTATTATTATTAGGTGGCGAGCTGGCAGAATCGTTAGCACGCCGGGAAAAATGCTTTGCAGCATTTCGTCTGCCTTGACGTTCTGAGTTCAAATTCCGCCAAGATTGACTTTGCCTCTCATTCTTTCGAGATCGATAAACTAAGTACCAGTTACACAAGCGCCGACTTGTTGATATCACACAATTAAACGGCAAACGAAAATGGCAATTATACACCTTACGCTTAATAACTTGAAACGACTAACTGCGGACTAATTCAACTTAAATCATCCACAGGAGTGCACCTTTATAATAAATTACACCGTCCAAAAACGGGTGCATTTGCTAGTGTGTGTATATATAAACTTTGAATAGATTTACTGAGGTGATCCCTTTTTGCAACCATAGGTTTTCGTCCACCTTTTTGAAAGTGTATAGAAATAAAAGGAGATGTAATAAAATTGTTTAGTGTTACGGGGATTTGAAACCGGCGCGGTTAAATTTCTGCTAATATGAGTGTTTAGCAATAGACATTTTTTTCTCCAAACTTTTAGAAAATTTGTACTGGTCTGCTGATGGGTTTTCTTTGAAATAATATAACATTTTCATAAAAATGTTTTACTCTGTGACATGCTACAGCAATTCTGAGTCCAGATTCGGAATCAGCGCACTCGATTTAGTTTATTACAGCACCATTTGTCTGGTAGCAGACAATAAAGTTTTTGTTGCCCAGTGTTATTTTTTCTGATGCTCTACCGTTTCTACTATGAAGGCGCATGGTTCGGTGTTTAGGGCGTCGGACTCAAAATCATGAGTTTGTGTGTTCGATTTTTTGTTGTGTTTGTTGTGTTCTTGAGCAAGACACTTTATTTCACGTTGCTCCAGTTCACTCAGCTGTAGAAATGAGTTACGATGTCATCGGTGCCAAGCTGTATCGGCCCCTTTGCCTTTCCCTTGGATAACATCAGTAGCGTGGTGGGCGGAGACTGGTATGCATGGGCGACTGCTGGTCTTCCATGAACAACCTTGCTCGGACTTGTGCCTCGGAGGGGAACTTTCTAGGTGCAATCCTATCCTGTTACACTTACTTGTTTCAGTTATTTGACTGTGGCCATGCTGGAGCACCGCCTTTAGTCGAACAAATCGACCCTAGGACTTATTCTTTGTAAGCCTAGTACTTATTCTATCGTTCACTTTAGCCGGACCGTTAAGTTAGGGGCACGTAAACACACCAGCATCGGTTGTCAAGCGATGGTGGGGAGACAAACACAGACACACACACACACACATGGATATACAACGGACTTCTTTCAGTTTCCGTCTACCAAATCCACTCACAAGGCTTTGATCGGCCCGAGGCTATAGCAGAAGACATTTGTCCAAGGTTCCACACAGTGAGACTGAACCCGGAACCATGTGGTTGGTAAACAAGCTACTTTATTTCATAAAATTGGCTATGCAGCCTTACAAAGATGTAGCTGCGGGTTGGACAAAGACACAAATGATAATGGAATGGAAAAAAATGGTTGGTGGGGGAAGCAGACAACGCCCACCGAATGCTGCTTCTCGAAAACATTGTTCTCTTTTTCTCAACAACACAAAATGAGGTATTGAACTTCTTACCACAGTTCAAAGAATGGACACAATCGTCCTTACAAGATGAGACGCTGAGCCTCTTACCAAAAAATAACAAATTCAAATCGAGGTACTAAGGCCTCTTACCTTTCCTCCTCGACCAGGCTATATGCCGCCCGCAGGCAATCCTGCAGTTCTCAGTCGGGGCTCCAAAAAGCAAAACTATATTGGTCCTTGGGAAAGGAGTCAAGGAGTCCATCACCCTGAACATATCATTCTCCAAGTTACCTGCGGAAGCCAATCCGGGTCTTCAGTCCAGGACAGGATCCCCTCCGTCTCTCTAGCTTCACAAAGCTCTGTACAGCTCCTTCCTTATGAAAGATCACAAAATCATCCTTCGTTATAATGGGAGGGGCCACAGTTTCCTTCGTCGATGGCACAATTCCCACTGATGAGGTTTCAGGACATGCCGGCAGTGTACTACTAACCGCCGATAATGTCCCATTCTTCTTCTTCATTTTTCTCCATTGTGCTACGGGAGGGTGTAGTTCCTCTGCTTTATCCGGAGGATCTTCCCTCCTTCCCGCAGCCTTGAGGTTCTTCGGTAGGCAACCATTGTTTCCCACCTTCTTCCTTTTCCCCCCTTTTTTCGAGGAGGTCTCCACCTCTTCGACTGCCTCCATCTCTCCCTTTAAAGGAGGGGGCACTACTTTTATTAACTGCTCCAGGACCCTACTTTGGGCCTGGGGACAGTTCTTCTTAATATGGCCCAGTTCCAGGCACAGGTGACACTTGGTGGGGAGGGGTGTCCCTTAAGTATCACTGGGTACCTGTAATCGGCCATTTTCATAAAATCTGGAAATACCAGATCTTTAGCGGCTGACTGGGTCCATAGGGTCAAAACCGCTTTTGACCCCACCCAATCAGCCGCCGGCAACAATTTCACAATTAAAAGCTTGGGCCCGCTGCCACCCAGACCCCGGCAGATAGTGTCTTCTATCCATTGCAGTTCAATGCCCGGTGGAAGCCCACAGACCCAAGCTCTTCATAATTTCTTCCCACAATATATGGGAAGAAACAGAATCTTTCGCCCTTCTTAGGGCTGGCTCGCAAATTTGCGAGCCACCTCAGGGGTGTCAAATAGCAACAACACCTTTGCATATCTAACAGCCTTGGAAATAAGCTTAATTAATCTTTTTCTATTTCTGTCTTAGGAAAGACCGCGATGGTGTCGAGTGACTTAGAATAAGTCCTCAACACCACAGTTCTTTCCTCTAAGTGTTTTAACCATTGCTTAGGTGGGATAATTTCCCACTCCAACGCAGTGTTCAATTTCTTCGCCATGCTTTGAGGAAAAAGTTCAGAAAAAAAAAACAAACAACAGAAGTCCAAACAAAGTCAAAAAACATTTCGGAGGAAGACAAAGAAGAGAAAAAGAAAGAAGGAAGACAGTTCAAATCACGGCAACACACAATTACAGCCAACCTGTACTCCTGGCCAACAGGTACTCCAAAAGGTATTCCAAAAGTGAACAGGGACACAGCAGCAGGAACACAACTTCAAAAAAATCCGCCATAAATAGGTAAAAATTCAGAAATTTTGCCAAATAAATTTCAAAATTTTTGTGGGCGGGATTCGCCCCCAAAACAACACAATTCTCACAATTAAGGGAGACAGCGCAACTGTAAGCAGACAAATGTCCCGGAATCCAGTGGGTATTTCTTGTTCGAAAAAATAATGGACATCAAACAAAAAACCCCCACTGAATCCCCCAAAACAAACGTCCTACCTTACAGTTGCGTCTCAAAGTTCTTCAATTCTATACAGCTGCAAAGCAACGTCTTGACTACACCAGTGCTGTAGTAAACTAACTAACGCATGCGCGTAAGCAAGCTGTTTACCACACAGCCACTCTTGCGCATATACTGTCTTTATATAGATTAAATGAGAAGAAATATACATGGTTGCGAGGATTGTTAGATGAATCGTATACATAATGAAATAACTCTTTTACTCTTTTACTCTTTTACTTGTTTCAGTCATTTGACTGCGGCCATGCTGGAGCACCGCCTTTAGTCGAGCAAATCGACTCCGGGACTTATTCTTTGTAAGCCCAGTACTTATTCTATCGGTCTCTTTTGCCGAACCGCTAAGTAACGGGGACATAAACACACCAGCATCGGTTGTCAAGCAATGCTAGGGGACAAACACAGACACACACACACACACACACACACATATATATATATATATATATATATATATATATATACATATATACGACGGGCTTCTTTCAGTTTCCGTCTACCAAATCCACTCACAAGGCATTGGTCGGTCCGGGGCTATAGCAGAAGACACTTGCCCAAGATGCCACGCAGTGGGACTGAAACCGGAACCATGTGGTTGGTTAGCAAGCTGCTTACCACACAGCCACTCCTCAGTCTTTACTCTTTTTTTTTCTACCGTTTCTACTAAGTCGCCAAACAAACTGGTATGAAGTTCAGCATAACGATGTAAAAGTCTTATGATGCAGGGTGTTGAAAAAGTCTCTCCGCAGTGAATTTTTTTCATCCTGCGCATCACATGGCGTTATTTCAAGAGTTTTCCGGTGAACGGTTTATTTGAAAGGGACTTTGGCCACCAAGATTACCTGATTTAAACACTACCAGCTTTTTTTTTTTTTTCTCTGGAGCAAGTAAAGGATCAGTGTACAAGGATA
Source organism: Octopus sinensis (assembly GCF_006345805.1). Classification (NCBI taxonomy): domain Eukaryota; kingdom Metazoa; phylum Mollusca; class Cephalopoda; order Octopoda; family Octopodidae; genus Octopus; species Octopus sinensis. The sequence continues at coordinate 44,783,047 of NC_042997.1, forward strand.
CCCCGAAAGTATTAAATACTTACTGCGGAGAGACTTTTTGAACACCTTATATAATCAAGCATCGTCTTTTTAACACCAAATCGGCCTTGATTGAGCAGACCGATTGTTATATTTTCATAAATGTGTGTATGAGTATGTATATGTGTGTATGTATGTATGTATGTATGTATATATATATTCAGAAATATTTCTGATTTGGGTAATCAGTGAATAAACGTCACTGAAAATTAGATATATATATTTACGAAGTCGGGACAGATATCTGCGGCTGGCGGGCTTCTGCTACTCTAGACCGATGATGGACAAAGATCCCGAAACATGCGTGTTTCTAGATGCAGGCCTGGCTGCTGGGGGTATTTGTCTCCCCTTCGTAAATATATAAGGACACAGGAAAAAATGTGTCGAAGCCATCAGGAGGCGTCGATGCTTCCTAGGGCTAAACAGCGGTGGTGTAATACCCTACTGTCACGTTAAATTGACAGTATACAACCATTCTATATATGTATATATATATATATATATATATATATATATATATATATATATATATATATATATATAAAACTGTAGTTGTGTGAGTGTCTGTCCCCTTCGATTTAGATTCCTAACTACTCCCACATTTTGCGGTGCAGTTTAACCAAATTCGGGTATCTTATAGTCGTGATTAATATCGAGCCCGTCTGGCTATTAGCGCGCGTCTACGATGAGTCTACGATTTTAAAAATAATTTAACATCATTTTTTATTCCATTTTAAAGCATAATTTTTCGTGTGTCGATGGCGGCGGAGTTGGCGTCCATGGTCACACCTGCACCTATTTGCTTCTCCCCCTTCTTCCCTCCCTCGTGAAGCTGTGGGGAAGGGAGTGTAAGGAAATCAACGTTGTAAAGCGTTGTCAAGGAGACCAGCGTTCTTTTAGAACAACGACTTCATGGCTTGAAGACACCAAAACAGAAATGACTAAGAAAGCCCGAATTGGCGTCTATAAGGGAAGTAACTCTCTAAAAATGCTTATATAGTTATTTCCCTTACAAACCCGAGCAACGCCGGACGATACTGCTAGTATATATATATATATGATTAGCACTAATTTGTTATGCGCATTTAGTAGACAGTATAACAACGTTATAGTGATGTCGATTAAGTGACATCGTATAATTTTATAAGTATGCGTGAAAGAGGGGGGGCGTTACCACCTTGTACGTAAACAACAAGAACAATAAGAGTTTGCGAAACGTTTGTAATAAGTCATAACATATTTATTACTGGAGGTAATGCGTTAACATGTAAGGTTAATTGAAGGAAAAGCTTGTAACATCACATGAGCCCAGGTCTCCAAGTAAAATGAGGGAAACACAGGCGCGAGTGGATGTGTTTGCGAGTGGCCTGACTCAATGCACGTTTAGGAATCGACAGACAACAGTGATTTCTTTATTCGCCGACAAAATGGCATATCTTTATATATAAAAGTGAAGTTGTGTGAGTGTCTGTCTCCTACGATTTAGATTCCTAACTACTCCCACATTTTGCGGTGCAGTTTAACCAAAACCGGGTATCTTATAGTCGTGATTCATATCGAGCCCGTCTGGGTATTAGCGCGCGTCTACGATGAGTCTACGATTTTAAAAATAATTTACCATCATTTTTTTCTATTTTTTAATGCATATTTTTTAAATAAAGGGCTCACACCTGCACCTGTGTTGTTTCTCTCCCTTCTTCCCTCCCGCGTGAAGCTGTGGGGAAGGCAGGGTAGGGAAATCAACGTCGTAATGCGTTGTTAAGGAGACCAGCGTTCTTTTAGAACAACGACTTCATGGCTTGAAGTCGCCAAAACAGAAATCGCTAAAAAAGCTGAAACAGATCCACAAAAACGGCAAAAACCGCCACACAGGGCAGGTTTCCTGTGCAAACAATTTGCACAACCGAATGTTTTAGTTGTTGCACAAATCTTTATATATAAAAGTCAAGTTGTGTGTCTGTCTCCTACGATTTAGATTCCTAACTACTCCTACATTTTGCGGTGCAGTTTAACCAAAACCGGGTATCTTATAGTCGTGATTCATATCGAGCCCTTCTGGGTATTAGCGCGCGTCTACGATGAGTCTACGATTTTAAAAAAAATTTACCATCATTTTTTTCCATTTTAATACATTTTTTCGCTATTATATAAGGGAAGTAACTCTCTAAAAATGTCTACGATGAGTCAACGATTTAAAAAAAAAATTACCATAATTTTTTATTCCATTTTTAATGCATTTTTTTGCTATAACTCTCTAAAAATGCTTATATAGTTATTTCCCTTACAAATCCGAGCAACGCCGCGCGATACTGCTAGTATTCATTAAAATTTTAAAATCATAACGTCTTATCATCCTGATCCTCGTATTGCAATTACAAGCACTGATGGACCGCCTCCCCTGTAAGACTTCCATTGTTTGTCCCCGACCCCTCCTTCTTATTATATCTATGTATGCCTGTCTGTCTGTTTGGTTTATTCATTCAACAAGTAAGGAATTAATTTTTGCTTTTGTTTGTTGTCCTTTAAAGGAATTTCTTTTTCTGCTTGTGGTTTCCGTAGTTCTGGATCAGAACTACGACCCCACCTCCCCCTCCGGTTCGACTAGGAGACATGATTTTCTCATAACCGTTCAGGAGAGGTGTGAAAGCCTGCAACTAGTCCAACTTGGTCTCTGTAGCAGCCATCACATTTATTCTGTGTGACCTGAGGCCCTCGAGGTAACAAGCCTGCTTCCTCTTTGACCCCAAGCCAAGCACATTCAAACATCCGATCTTTAATGTAGCCATGTCAGTTGAAGAAGGAAAAAAAACGCTGAGCTTACCTTTCTCATTTTTCTCGGTTTTATACTAGAGGAGGAAAGTCCTTAGTACCACCCGCACTAACCCCTCCTCCTCCTTCCTCTCATACAGGAATGGTTCTATCCTGGATTTAAAATTTTCGGCAGGTCCTTCATTTCCACAATGTGTCCTCTATGTCTTTCTTTTCATTCAAGATACAAGCTTTGTGGCAGTTTGGCTACCGTATCTATGTTTTTAATATTATTTTTATATATCTTCGTTTGACGATGGGGCTCATCTAAATATTTATTTTGTGTTTTGTATACGACTATCGTAAGATCCTCCTTCTTGAATAGTTTTATCGTGCTTAGTCCCATGGTTTCTTTTTTAGGGCTTCCTATAGGTTTTTCCGTAGTTTTTACCATTTTCATTTTTGGAGTCGACGCCATTTTCTGACGGCATTTACGTGTCACCGTTTGGAAGTCCATTTCTTCTTCTGATAGTATCACAGTAGTTTTTTCTTTTCCTCCGGCATTTCGCTGGTATTAGAGGAGGTGGACACCCGATGTGTAACCGCCTCCTTGGCGGGGGCGTCTGCATCTTCACGGTCACCCCTTTTGTAATTGCCTCCTTGGCTGGGGGTGCCGTAATATTGATGTTTGCCGATGCCCTCTTCGTAACAGCCTCCTTAGCTAGGGGCGCCGGTGCTCCTTTTTCCTAGGGGTTTGCCGACGCCTTCTGCGTAACAGCCTCCTTGGCTGGAGGTGCCGGCGTTTCTTTTTCCTTCGAAGAGATGGTTGCTTTCTGTGTAATAGCCTCCTTGGCTTGGGGTACCATCTCTTCTTTATCTTCCTCATCCTTGTTCTTAGGGCATTTTGACATAATGTGCCCTTTCTTGTCACATTTAAAACATCGTGGTCTTCTCCCCTCAACATTTACAGGTAATATAGTCCCCTCCCCGATATGAATGGTTTCGGGGAGGTTTTCTAAGACTTCGAATGAAGCCTGGGCCAGAATCTCCAGAGTTTGACCCCACCAGTTTTGCGTGGCATCCCTGGAAACCTGGATGATATTTATTTTTTCCTCCCTGCCGAAAAGGATGGAGACGGCTATCCACGCCGCTTCCACCTCTGGAGGAATATTTTAAATTTTCATTCGGACCGTCCTTCTACCTAGATACAGCGACAAAAACAGTATATTTCCACTTTGCACGGTTCGAGTCGAGAAGTCTCTAGCCTTCTCGGCTTCTATTGTCGCAAACCTTGTGCCTCTGGCCAGGTATTTGATTTCGTTTAACGCCAGCCAGAGGCATTTTTCGATTGCTGATTCTTCTAAATGTACGAATCTTTTTTTTTTCCCCAGGATTGAAGACTTTATAAATTATAGTCTTTTCTTTGGTTCTAGTTATCATTTCCCCAGGCGCCGTCAGTTTGCTTTGTCCTTCGGTTTCTGTAATTAGTCCGAAATACTGTTGTATTTCTTTTTTTTTTATTCAATTTTTTCCCCTTCGCCTACAGCGACGGCAAAATTCAACTTCTTTGGCTGTTCGACCAAAGCCATTTCACAATAATAATAATTTCACAGAAAAATATACGAGAATAGAAAAATAGTCTTCCGCGAGGAATGCAGTTAAACAAGTTACACAAAAATTTTTCTACACTTCCTCCAAGGGAGAGGACAACAAAAATTATTCACAATAGAATAATAAATCAACGTTTCCCTACGGAAACCACAAACAGAAAAACAAATTCCTTTGAAAGATGACACACAGACAGACACTGAGTGAACAGACAGGCAAGAGTGATTTCTTTATTTGCCTATTCAAGACAAACGTAGAGAGGACAAACAATGACAGACTAGACACCACAAGTGGGGACAAAAACATAAACAGGTGAATGAAAGATGACGATGAAATGTCCACTCGGCCCGACCTCCGAGCAGTACCGTTATCAACTATATTTTAC
>NC_042997.1:44790305-44842805 GCF_006345805.1 Octopus sinensis
TACCCATCCACCCATCCATCCACCCAGCCATCCATCCATCTACACATCCATCCATTCATCCATCCACCCATCCATCCATCCACCATCCATCCATCCACCCACCCATCCACCCATCCATTCATCCATCCATCCATCCACCCATCCATTCATCCATCCATCCACCCATCCACACGTCCATCCATCCACCCATCCATCCATTCATCCATCCATCAATCCATCCACCCATCCATCCATTCATCCATCCACCCATCCATCTATCCATCCATCCATACATCTATCCATCCACCCATCCATCCATCCACCAATCCACTCATTAATCCATCCATCCACCCATCCACCAATCCATCCATCCATCCACACATCCATCCATCCATCCATCCATCCATCCACCCATCCACCAATCCATCCATCCATCCATCCATCCACCAATCCATCCACCCATCCTACAATCCAGCCATCCATCAATCCATCCATCCATCAATCCATCCATCCTCCATCCATCCACCCATCCATCCACCCTACCATCCATCCATCCATCCACCCATCCATCCACCCATCAATCCACCCATCAATCCACCCATCCATCCATCCATCCACCCATCCACCCATCCATCCATCCATTCACCCATCCTTTCATCAATCCATCCACCCATCCATCCATTCACCCACCCATTAATCCATCCATCCACCCATCCATGGATGGATAGGTGGATGGATGAATGGATGGATGGGTGGATGGATGGATGGATGGATGGATGGGTGGATTGATGGGTGAATCATCGATGGGTGGGGGATGGATGGAGGAATAGGTGGATGGATGGATGGGTGGAGGGATGGATGGATGGATGGGTGGATGGATGGATGGATTGATGGGTGGATGAATGGAGGGATGTATGGATGGATGGATGGGTGGATGGATGGATGGATGGGTGGATGGATGGACGTGTGGATGTATGGATGGATGAATGGATGGGTGGATGGATGGATGGATGGGTGGATGGATGGTTGAATGGATGGGTGGATGGATGGATGGGTGGATGGATGGATGGATGGATTGATGAATGGATGGGTGGATGCCTGGATGGAGGGATCGATGGATGGATGGGTGGATGGATGGATTTGTGGATTGACGGGTGGATGGATGGATGGGTCGATGTATGGATGGATGGGTGGATGAATAGATGGATTGGTGGTTGGGTGGATGTATGGATGTATGGATGGACGGGTGGATTGATGGGTGGATCATGGATGGGTGGGTGGATGGATGGAGGGATAGGTTGATGGATGGATGGATGGGTGGAGGGATGGATGGATGAATGGATGGATGGATGGATTGATGGGTGGATGGATGGATGGATGGTTGGATGGATGGATTTATGGATTGGTGGATGGATGGATGGGTGGATGGATAGATGGGTGGATCCATCCATCCATACATCTACCCATCCATTCATCCATACATCCACCCATCCATTCATCCGTCCATACATCCACACATCCATCCATCCATCCATCCACCCATCCATCCATTCATCCATCCACCCATCCATCCATCCATCCATCAATCCATCCATCTATCCATCCATCCATCCATCTGTCCATCCATCCACCCATCCATCCATCCACCAATCCACCCATTAATCCATCCATCCACCCATCTATCCATCCATACATCTACCTATCCATCCTTCCAACAATCCATCCATCCATCCATCCACCCACCCATCCATTCATCCATCCACCCATCCGTTCATCCATCAATCCACCCATCCATTCAACCATCGATCGATCCACCATCCATCCATCCACCCATCCACCCATCCATTCATCCTTCCACCCATCCATCCATCCACCCATCCACCCATCCATTCATCCTTCCACCCATCCATCCATCCATTCATCCATCCATCCATCCTTCCACCCATCCATCCATCCACCCATCCATCCACCCATCCATCCATCCATCCACCCATCCATTCATCCATTCATCCATCCACCCATCCATTCATCCATCCATCCATCCATTCATCCATCCATACATCCACACGTCCATCCATCCACCCATCCATCTATCCATGCATCCATCCGACCATCCATGATCCATCCATCAATCCACCCATCCATCCATCCATCCATCCATCTACCCATCCACCCATCCATCCACCCAGTCATCCATCCATCTACACATCCATCCATTCATCCATCCACCCATCCATCCATCATCCATCCATCCATCCACCATCCATCCATCCACCCATCCATCCATCCATCCATCCATCCACCTATCCTTCCATCCATCCACCCACCCATCCACCCATCCATTCATCCATCCATCGATCCACCCATCCATTCATCCATCCATCCACCCATCCACACGTCCATCCATCCACCCATCCATCCATCCATTCATCCATCCACCCATCCATCCATCCATCCATCAATCAATCCACCCATCCATCTATCCATCCATCCATACATCTATCCATCCACCCATCCATCCATCCACCAATCCACTCAGTAATCCATCCATCCACCCATCCACCAATCCCTCCATCCATCCATCCACACATCCATCCATCCATCCACCCATCCATCCATCCATCCTCCCATCCATTCATCCAATCATCCATCCATCCATCCATCCACCCATCCATCCATCCATCCATCCACCCATCCATCCATCCATCCACCCATCCATCCATCCACCCATCCATCCAACCATCCATCCATCCATCCACCCATCCATCCACCAATCCATCCATCCATCCATCCATCCATCCACCCATCCATCCATCCATCCACCCATCCATTCATCCATCCATCCATCCATCCATCCATTCATCCATCCACCCATCCATCCACCCATCCATTGTCGTACTAGACTGGTATCATTACATTTTTAACGTGCTTTACTCATATTTAGGTATACTCTTTTACTTGTTTGAGTCATTTGACTGCAGCCATGCTGGAGCACCGCCTTTAGCCGAGCAAATCAACTCCGGTACTTATTCTTTGTAAGCCCAGTACTTATTCTATTGGTCTCTTATGCCGAACCGCTAAGTGACGGGGACGTAAACACCCCAGCATTAGTTGTCAAGCAATGCTAGGGGGACAAACACACACACACACACATATATATATATATATACATATATACGACGGGCTTCTTTCAGTTTCCGTCTACCAAATCCACTCACAAGGCATTGGTCGGCCCGGGGCTATAGCAGAAGACACTTGCTTAAGATGCCACGCAGTGGGACTGAACCCGGAACCATGTGGCTGGTTAGCAAGCTACTTACCACACAGCCACTCCTGGTTGACAGTATGTGTGCACTTCGATATTTTTTTTGAGGGGGGGCATATAAAAAACCATATGCACACATGCAGACTACATCCTTCCCCTCCCTCTTTGTCTGCCCATCCACTTGAGTAGGTATAAACGCATACAGGACCATGTGCTTAAGAAATTTGCTTCCTAACCACATAGCTTTGGGTTGAATTCCGCTGCATGGCACCTTGAACAAGTCTCTTCTGCTATAGCCTCGGGCCAACAAAAGCCTTGTGAGTCAATTTGGTAGACGGAAACTGAAAGAAGCCCGTCATATATATATATATATATACATATACATATGTTTGTATATATCTGTGTGTGTGTGTATCTGTGTTTGTACCCCCATCACCACTTGACAACCGGTGTTTCTGTGTTTATATCCCTGTAACTTAGTGGTTCAGCAAAAGATATTGATAAAATAAGTACTAGGCTTCAGAAAATAAGCCCTGGGGTTGATTTGTTCCACTGAAACCTTTTAAAGTTGTGCTCCAACAAGGCTACAGTCAAATGATTGAAAAAAGTAAAAGAATATATATGAGGTTTTTGGCCCTACTATAGTTTGACAACTAGTGTTGGTTTGTTTATGCCCCCATAATCTGCTGATTTGGCAAAAAATCACACACAAAAACAAAGAATAAATACCAGGTTTAAAAAAATAAGTACTGAGGTTAATTTGTTTGACTAAACCTGTCAAAGTGTTACTCCAGCATGGCCACAGTTTAATGACTGAAACAAGTAAAAGACAGCAGATAAAAAAAATATGACAAACATTATATAACTGAATCCACTTGACTAATAATAGATGTCATTGGAGTCTGGGGCAGCGCAATATATTCGATGTACATCCAGAAAGATTATCTCTATGTAATCATTGGTTGATACAAAGAACTAAGGAAAGCCTCAAAGAAAAACATAACTAGGTGAAGCAAGTGTGCTTTTGAATCGCAAGGAGTGTGGAAGTCAAGGACTTAACTCTATGAGGTTTGTTGGCAAACATCTATAGGACTCCCTACATGACTCTTCCGACATGGCTCTCAATACTTTGGGCCAATGTGTACCAGCTGCCCCACCACAACTTCACTGAGGCTTTCAGACTATGAGATTTATGATATTCATCTTCCACTTGTTTCAGTTATCAGACTGTGGCCATGCTGGGGCACTGCCTTGATTTTATGATCATTGTCTATTCAGCATTTGATAGTGGATTGAGTATCAAACAAAATGTCCTATTCAATTACTTTACATTCTGAGTTCAAACGCTGATGAGGTGAACTTTACCTTGCTTCATTTCAGAGACATCCACTGTGAATTCTTTTGGCCTCCACCTATTGTCATGTTGTTATAGAGATGGCTGCCTTCCATGTCATGATGCTCTCAACAAGATCATAACGCATGGCCTTGATGCAGCCAGCTTCCTTTTCCAGCTTCAACCAGTGGGGCTAGATCAAGGGGATGGAAAAAAAGGCCTGATGATTTGACAATTTTCCTGTTCTGTGGAAAATTGTCGACTGCATATGGCTTTCCTCATCAGGAATGCCAGTGGCAACTTGGTGAGTGTTCAGTGACCAACCCATGCTCAGCAGGCTGAGAGGGGCAAACTGTTAAAATATTGGCCGCTCTCTGATAGGTTTATGGTTGAGCCTGTAGGAATGGAGACCTCTAGCATTCTCTACTGGGACCATAAGGTGGATTGACAAGCCATTTTAGCTATCTAATTTCTGTGAGGAAGAGGAAAGATATGATGATTTAAGCTGGGCCCTTTATCAAACTTCAATATTATTTACCAATTTATAAAATTTACTTCATGGTTAAGATGGTATCTTAATAGCTTGCCAGCGCCGCCCCCGACTGGCCTCGTGCCGGTGGCACGTAAAAAGCACCATCCGTTCGTGTCCGTTGCCAGCCTCGCCTGGCCCTCGTGCCGGTGGCACATAAAAAGCACCATCCGTTCATGGCCGTTTGCCAGCTCTGTCTGGCACCTGTGCGGGTGGCACGTAAAAAGCACCCACTACACTCACGGAGTGGTTGACGTTAGGAAGGGCATCCAGCCGTAGAAACACTGCCAGATCTGACTGGGCCTGATGAAGCCTTCCAGCTTCACAGACCCCAGTTGAACCGTCCAACCCATGCTAGCATGGAAAACGGACGCTAAACGATGAGGATGATGATGATGATGATGATAAACTAATCAAGTAATGAGGTTGATTTATTTTCTTATAGTGTATTTCAAATGTGAATGGAATAAAAATGGAAGAAAATCTTAGTTTTCTTCTAAATAAAAAAAAATCTTAATAATAGAAGAAAATCTTAATTGGTAGAAACAAGTTTTGGTATCTCAATATTGGCTAATTTAATCTGCATACAAAAATACAGACATACTACATACATACAACTGCTAACAAAAATACAGACTAATGTAAATTTTTTCTTTGTTCATAATTTTTTGATTACAATATTGAAAAAAAATATGCCCCCAAAGAAGAAATGTAATCTTTCCAGAAAAATCTATCAAGCAAGGAGGATTTTAGAAAACCGAAGCCAAGAGTCTCAAGAGATAAGGGACATGAAACTTTCTCAAGATCAGCAAAGGCCATGCTGCAGCATGTCTGATGGAGTCTCAAGACAGAAGGGAGATGAGACTTTCTCAAGATCAGCAAAGGCCATGCTGCAGCATTTAATGTTGAATCATTAAAACAATGTTTAGCATACCAGATTACACAGAGGTCCAGTAGAATAGCTCTCAGAAACAGACTAAATTCGTTCTTCACGACTCCTGGAGCTGCTTTCAGATATGATCCATCCCATTCTCATAAAAATTATAATTCTGTCCAAATTCATGTGTTAAACTCAAATTGTCGTTTCTGCAAAGCTTTAAAATTTACTCCATAATGTTTTGTTGTCATGCTGCACTTTCCTGTATCACCTGTTTCAACACAACAATAATATATATATATATATATAATAATAATGATAATAATAATAACAATAATAATAACAATAATAATTTGCCCTGATGCAGTACCAGGCAGTGGCTCTCATGGCTTCTGATCTTAACTGATTGGAAGTGTTATCATGTACATTGTTTTGTCTTGGTATAAAAGATGGGCTACAGCAAATATTCTGCTCAATACCACAGATTTGCTTGTCAGTTATTTGACCTTAACCAGTTGAGCATGTCCCTTAGTGGCTGACGATATGTGCATCTCTGATCACGAGCAGAAGTAGTGGGGGAGCATCATAGCCATGTGTTGAGAGGGATTCTTTGGGGTTTGAATAATTCACCTCTGGAAACATGGGTGGTTCTTTCAACATCCTTAAACAACCCTTATTCAGGGACCTTTTGAGCGGGATGGGCTACTCAACCTGAAGAAAATTCTAACAGGGCCCCACCTGCAAGGTCATGTGCTGTTTATCTTGATATGAGATCACCATGTTGCGCACATATGGTTGTGATGCATGTGCCTGGTGTACCCTTATCAGACGGGTAGTCATGATGGGTATATTGGGCTTCGTATATTTTACCCCAGTGTCACTTTGATGGCATGCACAATAATAATAATAGTAGTAGTAGTAGGGAATATAATTTCAAACTTACAGGGAAAAATTCAATTTAGCAATTCTAAATCAAATTTCACAATATATAATATATGTATATAATTTAGAGAAAAACTTCTAAGACATTCAATAGTGAAAGACATTATTCACACCATATAGAAAAAGTTAAATATACTATAAAAAACATTATTCTTAAAATCAATAGAGTACATAAACAATAAATAAATAGTAAATAGACTACACGCATTTTGTGGCTATATTTTTGAATAGATAATAATAATAAAATCAATTTGATTAAAACTAAATTGATTTATAATTCTATTTAAAAATATAGTCACTCATCAGGTCTATAATAATAATAATAATAATAATAATAATAATAATAATAATAATAATGATAATAATATAAACAATATAAATAATATAATATATGTACTTATCTTAACTTATAAATTAACTAATAAATATAGAAAAATACGTGTTTTAACAATAAATAATAGAATAAAATTTAACAGTATTTCTTAAAATAAAAACATTACTTATCGAAGAAATGCTGTTATCTAAAATTTTAAACGTAATATGTAGAACTTAGTGTTTATAAGAAATTTATCATTTATAAGAAACTAGCAGTATCGCCCGGCGTTGCTCGGGTTTGTAAGGGAAATAACTATATAAGCCTTTTTAGAGATGTAAAGTATAATAGCCATCTCAATATGGCTAACCACAAAGTGGGGTGTTACTGTAGCTTTTTACGTTCTGAGATTTAATAATAGATTTTTAGAGAGTTACTTCCCTTATATAATTGCAAAAAAAATGCATTAAAAATGGGAAAAATGATGGTAAATTTTTTTTTAAATCGTAGACTCATCGTAGACGCGTGCTAATACCAAGAAGGGCTCGATATGAATCACGACTATAATATACCCGGTTTTGGTTAAACTGCACTGCAAACTGTGGGAGTAGTTAGGAATCTAAATCATAGGAGACAGACAGCACACAACCTCACTTTTATATATAAAGATTTATAGCATGAAAACATGACGTAAGTAAAAATTATAGAATAAATAGATAGAAATATTTATTTAAGCTGTTAAAAAGATAAAATATTCAAAAACTTTAAAAATATATGAATAGGAAATATGAATTGTAAACCTGTCTATAAAATATAAAGTGGTACGATGAAAAGAACAAAAATATAGTAGTATCTTCCACACAGTCCTTTTGATTGTTTGAGTTTTTTGAGCTGTTTTATATTCAGTCTATTATTCAAACTGCTTAATTCAGTAGTTTAAATAGGCCACGCCTACTTTGGATTCCATGTATATGAAACTATCAATAGTGTGGCTTATACTTGTGAGGTGATTATATAAAGCAATATATATATATATATATATATATATACATATCATCGTTTAACATCCGTTTTCCGCGCTAGCACGGGTATATATATATATATATATATATATAATAACAATATAATAAATAAATAAAACATATGCATATATACATACATACTTACATCTATATGTATATATACATGCATATATATATATATATATATATATATGTGTGTGTGAGTACAGGACACCACAAATAAACGTAGAACACAACGAGAAACAAAAACATAAAATCAAAGAAGGAAACGGACCTATTTTAACAACGATAAAACAGAGTACAGGACAAACAATGCAAGGAAAATTCCCCTTCATCAGCTGCCACTGCTTCAACTCAATGCGTGTTTTAAAAAAGTAAGTTTTTATATATATATATATATATATGTATATATATATATATATGTATGTAACATTATTGGTGAATTGAAGAAATGGAGCTGAACGCAGATTGAACAGAAATCGTTTTATTTCATTCTACACGTGTTTCGAAAGGCACAAATTACCAAAATCCGATTGAATAATGGGACCATATTGTGTCTTTCTCTTCAGGAAGAAAAAAGGAAATCCGTTGGAAAAACAAAAACAGAACAGAGGCGGAGCAAAAAACAAATCGAACTGTGCTCCTAAGAGCCCATGGCGAAACTGTTTATCAGTGTATGTTGAGAACCGGTGGCTGAAGAATTCAACGGGTCAGGCATCGGTCAATCATGTGGGTGAGGGCGTATAGATGTTCTTTGTGACCGAGAATAAAGTTCTGACTATTTAAGGAATATTGGATGTTTTATAAGGGGCGAGAAAAAATCTACTTAGAGACGTGTGTGTGTGTATACTGTTCTATATATGTGTGTGTTGGCGTAGGGGTAGAAAACATTTTTTGTGTACGTGTGTGCGTTTGATCGTTCGGCTGTCAGTGGCTACTGCCGTGATAACCGTTGGGTGGCAGAAAGAAAAAAAAAATATATATATATATAATTTTTTAATTTTTTTCTTTCTGCCACCCAACGGTTATCACGGCAGTAGCCACTGACAGCCGAACGATCAAACGCACACACGTACACAAAAAATGTTTTCTACCCCTACGCCAACACACACATATATAGAACAGTATACACACACACACGTCTCTAAGTAGATTTTTTCTCGCCCCTTATAAAACATCCAATATTCCTTAAATAGTCAGAACTTTATTCTCGGTCACAAAGAACATCTATACACCCTCACCCACATGATTGACCGATGCCTGACCCGTTGAATTCTTCAGCCACCGGTTCTCAACATACACTGATAAACAGTTTCGCCATGGGCTCTTAGGAGCACAGTTCGATTTGTTTTTTGCTCCGCCTCTGTTCTGTTTTTGTTTTTCCAACGGATTTCCTTTTTCTTCCTGAAGAGAAAGACACAATATGGTCCCATTATTCAATCGGATTTTGGTAATTTGTGCCTTTCGAAACACGTGTAGAATGAAATAAAACGATTTCTGTTCAATCTGCGTTCAGCTCCATTTCTTCAATTCACCAATAATGTTTTAATTTCAATTATCCGCACCAACGCACGGTTGCAACGCCAGATGGTTGTACCTCCAACCGTGCTGTTTACTGCTGTGATTTTTGCTACTAAGGTATCGGTTAAACTTTTGATTAATCTACTACAAGATTATTCATCTTTCTATTTCACATAATATATATATATATATATATATATATATATATATATGTGTGTCTGTATATATATATGTATATGGTTCTAAAATTTCAACTTGTTTTTGCTTTACTATTTTCCAAAGACATTAACATTACATTTTTAAAAAATTATTTCTTTTATAGTACTTCGTTGATTTCTTCTATTTTCTTTTTTCTATCTCCTAATTTGAATGTTTTTGTACTCAACATTTGTTCTGAAACTCATCAACTGTTTTGCTTTATCATCCCCCATGTCTACACCGATAATCCTATTTCTTTACTACCCACAAGGGGCTAAACACACAGAGGGGACAAACAAGGACAGACAAACGGATTAAGTCGATTATATTGACCCCAGTGCGTAACTGGTACTTTATTTAATCAACCCTGAAAGGATGAAAGGCAAAGTCGACCTCGGTGGAATTTGAACTCAGAACATAGCATTTCGCCTCGTGTGCTAACGTTTCTGCCAGCTCACAACCTTCAGTATTATACCACTCAAGAGAAAATGACTTTCTTGTGTTTTGTTTAAAATGCAAGATGATTACACTTGCTGTAAACTTACAATAAATGCTTCAACCCTCTTTTCTAGCTCTAACAACAATTAGCTAAGGATTTTTAACAGGTGAGAAAAGTAAGTTGAGTGAGATCATCATTTGCAAGTATTGTATTTTTAGACATATAAGGCTCATAGGCTTATAAAGTGCACCCTAATTTTGGTAGGCCTAATCTGTGAAAAAAAGAAAGGAAAAAACTGCAGCTAACCCCAAATACCCTAGCTGAATGTCTTGCGCATTTTCATGTATAGGAACCATGAAGACTGATGCCTTTTGTATTGGTTGGCTAATTTACATTAACTCCAAACTACCAAATATCACCACTGACCTCCACTGGGGACAGTGGAGGTCAGCCCATCATTAATAACACTAATCAAGTCTACCCAAAACCTGACCTTCAGCATATAAGGCACAGGGGGTCTTTTGAGGCAAATTCTTTGGAAGAAAAAGTGTGCCTTATATGCTGGAAAATATGCTAAATTTCACCATCTTTACTGGCTGTTTTCATTGTTTAATTCTCTATCAAGCTGGCTTATAATAGCTAGTGTACTCATTTTCCCAGCAGGGCACCAATCTGAAATGTATAGATATTTGATACAGTGGTATTAATATAATAAAAAGTGTGGAAATTTATTTTTCCTACTGACAGGTTTCCTGACAAAATAGTCAGAGCTCATGACTCTGGAAAATATGACCAACACTGCTTAATTTTAATTCCTTCTTGTCTGTTGTAATCTATCTAACTTAGGCAATCGATCAAAAAATATAATTTCTTATTGGGGAAGATAATAGAAAGGCATTTGTGAGTATGTGTGTGAAACAGTCTTCCATATATGTAATGTTATGTATATTACCAAAACTCTATCTTTGTCATCTATGTCACTGCATTGTGCTTCGTTAGAGCACTATTCTACCTAAGCACAAAGCAATTTCATGATTCTAAGATAGAATTTGTAATGTTTTTACTTTCAGTATCCAATTCTTGTTTAATAAAATGGATGCTAATTTTTGAAACTTGAGAATCCCCACCCCCCACTCTGCAAATCTTACAGTTCAGCTTTTGCCTAAACTCAAAGAAGTATATTTTAGCTTTTGCCTAAAACTCAAAGAAGTATATTTCCAAATTACAAAGATCCTGAGGAGTGGTTCTCAAATCTGGTTTTGGGTAGTTTTAAGTGAAGGATATATAAGTTTACTATCTATAGATCACACCAAAAAGCATTTGTCGTTACTTTAGATGCAAAAATATAAAATAAGAATACGAAAGGAATGGAGAAGTGGAATGAAAAATATTGTTTAATTATTGAAGCAAGAAGTAGATTAGTTGATATGATGTATGCAGAGGCATGAGGTGGGGTGTCGAGGAGGGAACTGGTGCATGTTGGGGCATACGTTGTGATCAATAGAGATAAAGCCCAGTTGAATGAGTGAACACACAAACATGATGGGGTGAAGGAGGGGACGCTTTGGTGCTGGTGAGGTTCAAATAATATATACTCTCTCTCTCTCTCTTTTCTCTTTTTACTTGTTTCAGTCATTTGACTGCGGCCATGCTGGAGCACCGCCTTTAATCGAGCAACTCGACCCCGGGACTTATTCTTTGTAAGCCCAGTACTTATTCTATCGGTCTCTTTTGCCGAACCGCAAAGTGACGGGAACGTAAACACACCAGCATCGGTTGTCAAGCAATAGATTCTAAACCTTGCTTCCACACCTGAAATTTCTTCTCTAGTTCTGGTAGTGATTCTGCAATGAGGGCCAGATCATCAGCACAGAGGAGCTCCCAGGGGCAACCTGTCTTGAATTCCTCTGTTATTGCCTGGAGGACTATGATGAATAAAAGGGGACTGAGGGCTGATCCTTGGTGGACCCCTACTTCTATTTGGAATTCTTCACTATACTCATTGCCAACCCTAACCTTACAAATGGCATCTCTGTATAGGCCCTGTACAGCCCTTATTAACCATTCCGCAATCCCCAGTTTCCATATTGCCCA
Organism: Octopus sinensis; assembly: GCF_006345805.1. NCBI lineage: Eukaryota > Metazoa > Mollusca > Cephalopoda > Octopoda > Octopodidae > Octopus > Octopus sinensis. Next base: position 44,802,818 of record NC_042997.1, read on the forward strand.
CCACATAAGGAATCAGGGGACCCTGTCAAAGGCTTCCTCCAAGTCCACAAAAGCCAAGTATAAGGGTTTATCTCTGGCTAGGTATTTCTCCTGCAGTTGCTGCACCAGGAATATAGCATCAGTGGTGCTTCTACCTGGCACAAAACAGAGCTGCATCTCATCTAAGCAGACTCTCTCCCTAATTGGGCTATGATCCTCTCTGTGACCTTCATCAGCTCATCCAGCAGTTTTTTTTATCCCTGTAGTTATTTCTGTCGAAAGCATCACCTTTACCCTTGTAGCAGTTGACTATGGGACTACTATGCTAGTCATTGAGTATCACTCAATCTGAACTACCTGGTTTACAATGTGGGTGACTAGGCCATAGCCCACACCACCAGATGTTTTAAGTATCTCAGCAGTGATTCCTGATGGGCCGGGATCTTTTCCTGGCTTCATACCATTAATTACTTTATCTACCAGTGTGCTGTCTATTTGGATAGCTGGTCCCTCTACTGGGTCAACATTTGGCAGGCTCTCCTCCTCCCCTTCATTCTCCATGTTCAGCAGTCTTTCATAATGGCTTCTCCAAGCTTCTTTCTTTTCTGAATTATTAAAAGCAAGTGCACCATCATCCATGCAGATACATTTCTCTCCTGTGACATCACAATTTTCTCTCACACACTGTCTTGCAATCCTAAATGCTTCAGTTCTTTGGTCCTCACATCACTGGACATTGGAAAACTTCTTTTCTGCTTCGCCTTTTGCTATGTATACCTGTCGCCCAGCCTCCCTTCTGGCTATCTGGTACAGTTCCATGCTACTCCCACCCTTCCAGGCTTTCCAGACCTGTTTCTTTGCTCTAATGGCCTTGTCTACTGTATTATTCCACCACCACATAACTCTAGGTCTGGAAGGGACTTTGCACCATTCACAGACTTGGTCTCTGGCATTCAGCTAGCTGTCCTATAGGAATTTCCGGCTACCTTCTATGTCCGAGGTCTGTAGCTCCTCCTCCCTCTCATCAAATTTTTTGATGAGGATGTCCCTAAATCTCTGACCACGCGAAGGGTTCTTTAGCTTCCAAATCCTTCTTTTCTGGATTGGTCTGCTTCTTGGCATCCTTCTGGCCTCGAGCTTAAAGTCACTAATGACAAGTCTATGCTGGGTGGGGGGGGGTGCATTCTTCACCAGGGAGGGTCTTTGTATTGAAGAGCAACCCTGCATCCTGCTGTTGAGTGAGGATTAAATCAATTTGGCTGGCAGAGTTACCTGATTGATAGGTCATCAGGTGGAAGATTAAAAGGTTACCTGCATCACAGAACTCCAGTAGCCTAGTTCCCTTGTCATTTCAGGAACCAATACCATGGCCCCTGTGTACACCGGTGAAGATACTGGATTGCAGTCCAACATGCCCATTAAAATCTCCAGCCACAAAGATGAGGTCATTGCCACTCATCTTTGAGGTAACATGTAGAAGGGTATCATAAAAATGGTCCTTCTGGTCATTTGGTAGGCCTGCTTATGGGGCATAGGCAGAGGTAATTGTCGTACTGTTCTGTAGGACTAACCTGAGTTTAAGCACTCTATCGCATACCCTGACAACCTCTATGACTTTATCTACCCATTTCTCTGCAATTTCTCTATTCCATTCATGTTACCTTACCAGAAAATTTTATACCTATGTGCCTTGCCTGTGAAGACCCTGGCTGAAGCCCCTCTCCATCTTACCTCTTGTATACAGCATACATGTCTCCTTTCAAGCATCTCTGCAATCTCACTGGACCGACCTTTCAGTGTGCCTACATTGACAGTGCCAACTCTGAAAACTGGGAAAGGAATGTGAGGTGAGGCGTGGGGAAGAGAGATGTTATTCAGTGCCTGAAAAGAAGAGGGAGGTTGTCGTGTTCGTTTTTTAGGTATGATTCACCTATTCTCACTTCCGACTTGACACCATTCAAACATTGAAGCGTGTTAACATTGTTGCCCCTACTGGAGGTAGGAGTAGGTCATCATTAGAAAAGGGAGTTGTATCAGACAGAGAGAGGAAGCAAGCTCATCCATACATACACACAAGCATGCACGCACGCACCCATACACAGAGGAACAAGCACACACGTACAGTCCATTAGCTGTCTCCTTCACTTGATATGTGCATGGGAAATTACTGGGTAGTTGTTGGCATATTTCGAGATGAAACGAACGAAACATAGTCGGTAAAGTAGGTGGGCAGCTAACCTAGTAGCATTTGTCCGAGGAGAGTGAGGGGGTGCAGGTAATATATAGAAATCAGCCCAGTGAGGAGGAGGGAATGAGAGAAGAGACATCAGGTAATGGTGGTGGGAGGAGAGAGATATCCGGTGTAGATGGTGAGAAGATAAAGATCGAGATATCCGGTATTGGTGGTGGTGGTGGTAGGGCAGGCGCACCGCGAACAAGCAAAGTTTAATTTGGGGAGATGGTACGAGGAACGAATGTAGTAGTAGTAGTAGTAGTATGGGATTGCACCTAGAAAGTTACCCTCCTAGACACAAGTCCGGGCAAGGTTGTTTATGGAAGACCAGCAGTCGCCCATGCATACCAGCCTCCCCACTCCACGCCACCAGTGTTATCCAAGGGAAAGGCAAAGGGGCCGATACAGCTTGGCACCCGTGACGTCGCAACTCATTTCTACAGCTGAGTGAACTGGAGCAACGTGAAATAAAGTGCCTTGCTCAAGAACACAACACGCAGCCCGGTCCGGGATTCGAGCTCACAACCTCACGATCGTAAGCTCGACGCTCTAACCACTGAGCCATGCGCCTAGTAGTAATAATAACAATAAGAAGAAGAAGGAAGAATATACATTCGTAATGTTCATGGCGGGTGAGAAATTTGACCAGAAAAAAAAAACGAGAAATTGCAAATTAAACAGGCCAAGAAACGAATAATTATCCTAATATAATTAGTTAGCTTCCGAGAAATTGGCTGTTAGTAAACAATACATTTAAAGTGTTAATGGCAAATGAATGTATGAAAGATCGAAAAAAACGAGAGAATGTTAACTTAGCAATGCATCATCATCATTTGGCGACTGGGCAAGAATACATGAGAGAATGGAACGGAAGCTGCAATCGGAAGCAAGTTTAATTTGGGGAGATGGTACGAGGAACGAAACATACACACGCGCACGGGCATATCTGTAGTGATACTATAACGGTGCGCGCGCGCGCACCGTCCATTTTCTATTTCGCGCGTGTTGGTGCCTTCACCAAGGCACAGAAAGGAAGGGCCACCACCACCGTCGCCTTTCAACACCGTCGACCTCCACATGATGTACATAGCAACTCGCTAAGTTCGTTACACTGGTGACCTCCCGACGTGATTCTGGTCTAAAACCAGAGATCACTTATCAACAAAAAAAATCCAGTTTTTCTGCGAAGTCGGAACACGATTTAACTCTACGCATCCATCTTTCGACGATTTGTTTCCGGCCACCACAAACAGTTGTAGAAGGAGCCTCTTTCTTATTCTACAGCCATGATGACGAACGCCATCACATCATCGATGCCTTTTCTCCACCTTCGTCATCGCTATCGTCGTCGCTATCTTCGTCGCCATCATCACTAAGAACGATGTTGTCTCAAGTCCACTACAGTCGCCTTCCACCACCACCGTCGCCTTTCAACACCGTCGACCTCCACAAGATGTACATAGCAACTCGCGGAACTTTAGCGTGCACGCTGTATTGTGCATATGCCCACCAAGGATTTACAGCACCGTCTATCTACGAGATTCTTCTGTTCCAGTTAACATGTCACAGCATCGAAGCTACAACCGCTACACATTGTGTTCAACCGGCATCTGCATTTTGTGATTTCAACATTTCTGTTACAGAACGAACTGCTATTGTGCTTCAGGCTATTACAGACTGGTAAATTAATTCTTGTCTGGAATAGCCTTGAGAGACATTTTTTCTATGCGCTGTATTTTTTGTATTTTGCTCGCATTCACCTTGTATGTATTTCTGTCGCACACACGTACACACACATAAATGCTCTCTCTCACATACATACGTCACACATGCTTTTCTCGCTTGTTTGTTCCATGCTAAATTTGCCTTTTGTGGACACCCCTCATTTCTATAGACCCTAGGTCGGTCACGTATACATAGAGAGGGCTGTTTGTCCATTATAACGCGCCAGCATGTCATACTTTTGTTCCTGTACGAACGAGGCATATAATCGCTCAACCACAGGCATATTCATTTGCTGTTTTTCGGTCTGGCAAGCACTATTGCATTTCATGCGCCTTTGCTTCGCATCGTGTACTTGCCTTGTTTTTTGCAACACGTTTGCGCTAGCTTAATTCTTTTCCCGACTCATAGGATGTCGGATGTTCACATGCGCTGCGCCTATGTATGGGCGTAATTATTTTTCCCTGTTAGACCACTGTTGGTCACGTAATTAACAGAAAATTATCTGTGTCGCGCATCACACCAGCATGTTTGCACTTTTGCCTTTTGTGTTACTAGCGATCTTCTGTCAATTCCATTTTCTCTCCTGCAGCAATTGATTTAACTGCTATTTCGCAGGATCAACTACCTTTAGAGAAGTTGGATTTTAATTTCGTTTAGGTTCATTAACTGTGAGTTTTGCTTTCCCTCCGCTCCTTTCAGCGGAAGGTTCTATACTTTGTGACGTATACACTTTCATGCAAGCACTCTTGATTTTTGCTCATTGAGTATTTTTTCTCTTTTTCCTTTAGTAAATTTCTTGTGTATGTTATAAATTTTGCCATTATATTATTGTGTGCTATTTGGTTGTCTGGTGTCCACCTTGAGTTTTGCAGTCACTACAATAAGTTTCCTTTCGTGCGTACGCACTGGAGGGGAGCCTTGTAGTGATACTATAACGGTGCGCGCGCGCGCACCGTCCATTTTCTATTTCGCGCATTCACCAAGGCACAGAAAGGAAGGGCCCTCTCGCGCATGCGCGAACCACCGGAAGCACGACCCTGGCCAAGGAAGGGGGTCGTAGGACGTTTGACCGCTAGCAGCAGCAGCGGCGACTTGGGACGGCAGCGATTGAACGCGGCGGTCACGCATATTTTCTCTCCGTTCGAACTTGCTTCTAGCAGTCCTTACCAAAAGGCCTTTAACCAAATTGTTGCAGACCAACATCGTCTCCATTGTTCGACGCCATCTTGAACCCGTTCTGTTTTTGCGGCTGAATATTGTAAATATTACAATCGATTAACTTTCAGCCTTGCGCGCCCAGAACCAAGGACATCAGATAACACACTTATTGTTATTGTTACCAAGAAAGAGAATAAAGTAGTTATATATATTTTACGTCTGCGTGTTGTTGTTTCTGACTAGTAGAATTCTGGATTATTAAAGCAACGGCTAGTGAGTGATTGCTTTCTTGTACCCCGAAAGTACAAGACAAGATATTCACTCACATTAAGTTCGTTACACAATCTATACACAAGCCACGGCAGGTAGCTGGCAGAATCGTTAGCTCGCTGGGCCAACTGCTTCACGGTATTTCGTCCGTGTTTCAGGTTTGAGTTCAAATTCCGCCGAAGTCAACTTTGCCTTTCATCCTTACGGGGCTGGATAAAATAAATACCAGTTAATCACTGCTGCCGATGTAATCGACTCAACGTCTTCCCCGAAATTCATTTACTTGGTTCAGTCACGTGTGTATGTATCCTGCCTATGACCTTAAGTTGCATCCAGTTGTGGGACCTTGGTTCGGAAGTTCTAGGGTTTTGATGAGTATGGAAACACTTCTTAGCCACTATTTATTCCAAGGTCTACCTTGACCCGAATCAGCAGCACCTATCAGGGTTCCAGCTGTGTGTTTGCTTCTATATCGACAACTCAATGTGAAGGGCCTCTAATTCCCATTAGAACTTCCTTCCTACAGAAGGTAAACTCGTATCAGAAAAACCCGAAGTGCAAGTGCAGTTGTTTTATGCTTCTCTGAACCTGAGTTGTACCACAGGTTTTAAGAGCTGATTGCGTTGAAAAGTGGGTTCAGTACTCTGCAACACTTTTATCCACTCAAAACAAATTCACCCTTGGGAACTTCTTGGAATCTTGAGTCTAACAAGTGGTCTTTCCCGGTCACGAGTTGACTTCCACCACCATACATACATGCATGCACGCACACACATATATACATACATATACAAATATATGAGTATATATATGTGTGTGTGTGTATATATATAAATATATATATCTATACAAATATATATATACACACACACACACATATATTTGTATATGTATGTATATATATATATATATATATATATATATATATATATGTATATACACTCATACACACACACACACACACACATACATATATATTATATATATATATATATATATATATATATATATATATATAGTTGGCGTTAGGAAGGGCATCCAGCCGTAGAAACACTGCCAGATTTGACTGGGCCTGATGAAGCCTTCTGGCTTCACAGACCCCAGTAGAACCGTCCAACCCATGCTAGCATGGAAAACGGACGCTAAATGATGATGATGATGATGATGATGACAAAGTGAAGTTGTAAGGTACCGCACGAGTGGAAATATATATGAAAGAAGTTTTGAAAATGCAATTTTAAAGATGTTTATTTACTTGACCTGTTTTCACTTTTTTAGAAAAAGATTGTCAAAAGTAAAATGTAAAGCTTTGCATAAGATTTGTTGAGTGAAGTACTGGTTGTCACAAAAGTATTAAAATACATATATACATTCTTTGATAATAATAAGAAAATGTTTAAAACAGTTTACAGGAAAAATCTTGAGAAAATATTAAAAACGTTCGTTAAAAATATTAGGATTTCATTAAAAATCATGTCTGTTTGGAAGTATCTATATATATATATATACACAGAAAATTATATGTTCAAAAAGGTCATATTTTTGTGGTATATATACACAGAAAGAGATATATTTAGGAGTTTACAAAGGTTTTGGCGATTGGTCTTAGAGGTCAGAATGGTGTGAGGGTGTGTGTCTGTATGTGTGTATGTATACATGTGTATGTATACATGTGTTTGTGTATATGTGTGTGGGCCGCTCTTGATTGGTCCCAGGGTTTATTTTTGTGTGTGCGCATGTGTGTGTTTATGTGTATGTGTGCGTCTGTACTCAAACAGGACACAACACACACACTCACACACACACACATAACATCCCCACCAACACAAAAAAACATACAAACATACAGACGCACACACTCACACACACGACAAGATAACAATACATTTTTATCGTTACAACTGTTGAGGTCGACATTTCATAGTAGTGCTGACTATTCAATCTGTCCCGCTACAGTTGGTGACGTTCGACTGCAACTAAAAACTTTATTGTTACTAATTGGATTGTTCCACCGTGGGAAAAGTTCTGTTGCAGTGTTAATTTAAATTTGGCTATGGTGGATCGAATCCACTTCATGCTTGCAGGATCCACTACATCTATATTGAGTCATCCCGTAAATAATGCGTTTTTTTTTTTATACTTCCCCTTCATTTTTTACAATGCTTTTCCATCTATTTGGTAGACTTGCAAGGCCCCTCTTCCAAAATTCACTTGTCCGTGATGAAAAATACTCATCCAGTACTGACTTCGTCTACAGAATTCATATTTTTTTCCATCCAAATGATTTTGAAGACAACGGAATAAATGATAATCAGATGGAGCAATGTCCGGCGAATATGGTGGGTGAGGTATCGTTTCCCATTCAAACTGCTCCAGCCCTTGGAATGTCATCCTCGCTGCATGTGGCCGAGCATTATCCCGATGGAAGAATACCTTTCGTCTTGAAACTAAAGATGGTTGTTTTTCTTCTAGCGCCGACTTAAGCTTATATGGTTCAAATGTAGAGAAAAGAAAAGACAAAGAAGGGCGAAGGGACAACATGCAGGTGTATCGGTTTGACACTCGGGAAGAATGGAAAAGTCTTTGACGTTTCGAGCCTACGCTCTTCGACTGAAAAGGATAGAAGGCAAGAAAAATGAAAAAAGAGAGGAAGAAAAAAACTGATGTATATGTACGGGCGCGCGTGTGTAGACGAGTGAGTGGGTAAATCGTAGGAAGGACACTCAAACATTTATTGGGATTTACAAGTATGGATCAAACTGTTTTGATCCATATACCATATATATATATATATTATATATATATAATATATATATATATATATATATATATAATGCAATAAAAATGGTAAATAATTTTCTGTGGTTTTTCATGTAACCAACAATTATTTACCGGTAAATTTCGGTATGTAAATACGACAAATTAATTGTCAGGACCTTTGTAAGGTTCAGTATATAGTAAAGAAAATAAGGTGGCTAGCAGCAGGCTGTTTTGCCTCATACCGAAGGAATTAGAAATGGCAGTCAAAGACCGTTTTTTCCATTTTCTATAAGTGGAGATTCCAAAAACGAAGGCCCTTACGGCTCACATACACAAAATCGAACTGATTCTGAACACATCATAAATAAACTACCAACCTTACGTAGCGAAGACGAACAGACAACTGCTCACTCCGGCCAAGCACATGGAATGTTTATAAATCATATATCCGGTAAATGGCGGGCTTTTTACGAACTGCATGTCGGGTAATGAAAAGTATTTCGGAATAAGTTTAACAATTAAGGATAATCTCTTAATTAAGAGATTATCCTTAATTGTTAAACTTATTCCGAAATACTTTTCATTACCCGACATGCAGTTCGTAAAAAGCCCGCCATTTACCGGATATATGATTTATAAACATTCCATGTGCTTGGCCGGAGTGAGCAGTTGTCTGTTCGTCTTCGCTACGTAAGGTTGGTAGTTTATTTATGATGTGTTCAGAATCAGTTCTGCTGACGATCATTAGACGTAAGTTGAATGTGAAATCACGGTGATACAGAACTAAATTCATTTTTTAATGTCTTGCTTTGAAAAACTGCATTTGGGTATGATTAGTATAATTTTGGTAGTAATGACTTTGTCCCTCCTAGTGTGAGGCATTTATGTGTAATAATGCCCTCTATACAATATAGATATAATTAATTTGTTCAAAAGAAAAAAATTATTTTCGAATTCTTTTCTTTTATGAGGTTTTCACGCTAGCTACCCGATAATTTCTTGTTAAGATCCCTTATTAAGAGATTATCCTTAATTGTTAAACTTATATATATATATATATATATATATATTAGAAAAATTGAGGTAATCAGATCAGATGGTTCATATTTGTAGATATTTATTTATATATTACATTTTTTACATATATATCATATCATTCGGATTAGCGCTTGCTCCCATTCTAGTGGGTTTTCAAATCAAATCAGTTGTGGGTAGTTTGAACCTTTTTATAGTTTCGTAGTAGTGGTTGAGGAGGAAGTGAGGCAGAGAGAAAATATGTGTGTATGTGTGTGTGTGTGGTGTGTGTGTGTGTGGTGTGTGTGCGTGTGTGTGTGTGTGTGCGCATTTATATCTGAGAGTGAAGAAGTGTTATTTCCGTTGGTCTGCTGGACCCCCTGTGGTTTTATAAGAACTTGGCTGTCCATTTCAATGTCACTGAGTGTGTGTTGTGCATAGGTTGGCCTGGCAAATGTCATTTGGGGTCACACTTTCTATGATCATTCTGTGGAGGTGTGTGTGTGTGGTGTCTCTGTGTGTCTGTGTGTGTTTTTTTGTGTGGTGTGTGTGTGTGTGTGTATGTGTGTGTGTGTGTGTCTGTGTGTTTGGAGAAGGGGAGAGAGACAAAAAGAGAAAAGGGAAAATAAAAATAATAATAATAAAAATAAAAAATTAAAAAAATAAAAAAATAAAATAAAAATAAAAATAAAAACAAAAATAAAAATAAAATAAAAAATTAAAAAAATAAAAAAATAAAATAAAATAAAATAAAAACAAAAAATAAAAAATAAAATAAAAAAATATAAAGAATAAATAAAAATATAAAGAATAAAAAATAAAAAAATAAAAAAATAAAAAAATAAAAATAAAAATAAAAATAAAAATAAGGGAGGAAGTGGAGAAGAAAAAATATTTTTGTGTGTTGATATTTATACCAACACATATATATACACACACACAGACTTATACATAAAATATTTGAAAAAACCTTTTTATCGGTTCAAAATGAACAACCAAATTATACCATCTTGAAAGTTGTATGTCATAGGAAAGTTAAAACTAAAGTGACAATTAAAGGGTAAAGATGGAAGTGAATTATAAAGATAATAATATAATATGATGTATATAACAGGCAATACACACATCTACACACACACAGATTTTTCCTTCAATGTATGTTGAGTAAAGTTTCAGCCATTTAATTTGGGGGAGAACTTAGCTATGAAATGTTTTTCCATATTCCTCCTGAAGGGGTGTCATTCTTCGGACACTTGTAGAAGGGAAATATCTTAAATTTTCCTTCTCCACATGTAGCTAGGTGTGTGCTTAGTGGTATTTTGCGTAGTTCTTCCTGCCGAATATGTTGTCGGTGGATCTGGCTCGCTGGCACAAAGAATTACCAGTTTCTCCTACGTAATTCTCCTTGCATGTGGGGCAGGTTATGCAGTATATGACGTTCTGCGTCTTGCAGTTCATATCTGCATTTACTTTGAATATGACACCATTTTTAAATCTTATCTCTCTGTTGCTCTCTATGTATTTGTAGGTGGGGTTGCTGCAGGTCCCACATCTACCATCTCCGCACTCTTTTGCAAAGAATTCCGTTTTAGTTTCTGAAGAGAATTTCGCTCTTGTTAGGTGTTTTTTTAGGTTTTTGTCCTGTCGTCTACTGTTTTTTATGCTATATTTGTTTAATATGTTTTTCATTTTGGGGCTCTGTAAGGCTATTGGTAGGTTTGAATGTATGGTTTGGAAGATGTTCTTTGCAAAAGAGTGCGGAGATGGTAGATGTGGGACCTGCAGCAACCCCACCTACAAATACATAGAGAGCAACAGAGAGATAAGATTTAAAAATGGTGTCATATTCAAAGTAAATGCAGATATGAACTGCAAGACGCAGAACGTCATATACTGCATAACCTGCCCCACATGCAAGGAGAATTACGTAGGAGAAACTGGTAATTCTTTGTGCCAGCGAGCCAGGATCCACCGACAACATATTCGGCAGGAAGAACTACGCAAAATACCACTAAGCACACACCTAGCTACATGTGGAGAAGGAAAATTTAAGATATTTCCCTTCTACAAGTGTCCGAAGAATGACACCCCCTTCAGGAGGAATATGGAAAAACATTTCATAGCTAAGTTCTCCCCCAAATTAAATGGCTGAAACTTTACTCAACATACATTGAAGGAAAAATCTGTGTGTGTGTAGATGTGTGTATTGCCTGTTATATACATCATATTATATTATTATCTTTATAATTCACTTCCATCTTTACCCTTTAATTGTCACTTTAGTTTTAACTTTCCTATGACATACAACTTTCAAGATGGTATAATTTGGTTGTTCATTTTGAACCGATAAAAAGGTTTTTTCAAATATTTTATGTATAAGTCTGTGTGTGTGTATATATATGTGTTGGTATAAATATCAACACACAAAAAATTTTTTCTTCTCCACTTCCTCCCTTATTTTTATTTTATTTTATTTTATTTTTTTATTTTTTATTTTTTTATTTTTTATTCTTATATTTTTATTTATTCTTATATTTTTTTATTTTATTTTTTTATTTTTTGTTTTTATTTTATTTTTATTTTTATTTTTTTATTTTTTTAATTTTTTATTTTATTATTATTATTTTTATTTTCCCTTTTCTCTTTTTGTCTCTCTCCCCTTCTCCAAACACACAGACACACACACACACACATACACACACACACACACACACACACACAAAAAAACACACACAGACACCTCCACAGAATGATCATAGAAAGTGTGACCCCAAATGACATTTGCCAGGCCAACCTATGCACAACACACACTCAGTGACATTGAAATGGACAGCCAAAGTTCTTATAAAACCACAGGGGGTCCAGCAGACCAACGGAAATAACACTTCTTCACTCTCAGATATAAATGCGCACACACACACACACACACGCACACACACACACACACACACACACACACATATTTTCTCTCTGCCTCACTTCCTCCTCAACCACTACTACGAAACTATAAAAAGGTTCAAACTACCCACAACTGATTTGATTTGAAAACCCACTAGAATGGGAGCAAGCGCTAATCCGAATGATATGATATATATGTAAAAAATGTAATATATAAATAAATATCTACAAATATGAACCATCTGATCTGATTACCTCAATTTTTCTAATATATAATACCTGTACATCATCTCCAAACCTTCCGATATATATATATATATATGTATAGTCAGAAAATCATCAATTAATCAATATAGGGTAGCAAAAAATTCAATAGAAATTTTTTCGCCACCAGCGGTCTAGTGAGAAAGAGAAAATAGTCAGAGGCTATATATATATATATATTCAACACCAATTGAGGAACGGCCTCAATAGGCCATTCGACCCACTAGAAAGATCAGCCAGGACTCAAACCGCCAAGTAGTAGTAATTCAGAAATTAAAGGAAAATTAAAAAAGGAATGAATAGGGTTTATTTTTTTTTTAATTCTCCTTTAATTTCTGAATTACTACTACTTGGCGGTTTGAGTCCTGGCTGCTCTTTCTAGTGGGTCGAATGACCTATTGAGGCCGTTCCTCAATTGTTGTTGAATATATATATATATATGTATACGTATGTATGTATATATATATGTATATGCGTGTATGTATATATATATATATATTATATATATATATATATATATATATATATATATATATATATGACGTAAGGTGTACTAGCCATCTGAATGTGGCTAGCCACTGGGGGTGGGGTGTTAATGATGCTTTTAGCCCCAGGCGATCAACGTCACCAGATGGACTTTAGAAAACTATCTCAGTGCCCTTGTGTTATTTGCGAAGGGAGGTCATCCTCCCTCGAAGACCTAAGTACTACATACGGACTATAGTTTCAAGGTAATTGCCTCTCGCCAACGCATGGTAAGCACCGGTCTTCGATGAAGGAGTCCCCTTGCAAATAACATATAACGTTTTTCGTTGTCGAGCGGTTACTGTTTATATCTCGTTCAGAGATTTATTATTGCTTTCAGACAGTTTTTCTAAATCAGTGACAGTGGTTGCTGTGAAAAACGTTATATATTATTTGCAAGGGGACTCCTTCATCGAAGACCGGTGCTTACCATGCGTTGACGAGTACTTTTACAGAGCTTAGAAAAATTGAAGGACCACTGCAATAAATTTGAGGAATTTGATGAATAAAATCACAATTAACTGACCCTCCTGTATTTTCTTTTACCCAAAGTCAGGCACTTTCAAGTACCCTCTCGGATTTCATTTTTATTGAGCTGTGGAGAGATTTGAACTCAGAGCACGTGGGAATAATTTCATATTAAAATAACAAAAACAAACAAACAGGTATTCATAATTTCTATTATACAAATTAGAAAAAAATCTACCTTGTAATTTGTGCATTAGAAATTATTACGTGTTTAGGGCATCAAGGGAAGGCGGACACCACAGAAGTGGTAAATGGCTCGCAGCACGAAAGAAATTACTTTAAACTTACTAAACTAATATTCGGGATGTCTTATCTCTACGAAGTACAGTGATCCCTCGCTACTTCGCGGTTCAATTATCGCAGATTCACGACTTCGCGGATTTTAAATATATATATATATATATATATATATATATATTATATATATATATATATATATATAAATATATGATTTTGATTTTTCCTGTTTCAGCTAATGAGCTGTGGCCATGCTGGGGCACCGCCATTTATATATATGAACACCTAAAATTTTTCATTAAATCCATTAAAATATTAATGATAAATATTATTTCCTAGTCTAAGAACAACAAAAAAAGTGTAAAATAGCAAAAAAGCATATACAGGGGTATTTGAACTTAAGACGGTCTGTGATTGGTGCAATGGAGAGAGACGACGAATCCCGAGGTGCAAGGGAGAGAGTCAGGAATCCGTACGCGATGCTCTTTGAACGGAAAAAGAAGCAGCGGCAGCAACTTCCTATCACAATGTTTTTGCAGCTTCGCAAAAAAGAGCTAGTTCCTGCTGCTACTACTACGGCTGCACCTTCGGAAGAAGTAGAAAAGGTGTCCCAGGAAAGGGCACCGCCGTCAGCTCTCTTCTTCATCATTTCTACTGCGCAGCAAATTCATCATCATCATCATTCAAATTTTACTTCAACTTCTTTCGCGTTGAGTACAGTAACAATCTTTATTTTTTCTTTATCTAAAGTGTTATTACTTAACAGTTGTCCTTGTTATTAATAAACTACTGTAATGGGTGGGTTGTTAACAGTACAGGGAGGGTTTTAAAAGGTCAACTACACGTTAAATAAATACTGTAAATATGGTGTCCCTACTTCGCGGAAATTTAGTTATCGCGGCCGGTTTCGGAACCAATCTACCGCGATAAACGAGGGACCACTGTATAGAAGCAGATGTATAACGTAAGATTAATTTTGAGAATTTGATCAAAGACATCGCAATTAAAAGAAAAAAATAGGAGAAAACTTTTCAAATATAAATAAAGTGGAAGTATACAAGGAAAAATATCATTTTTCCATCTTTCCGTTAGTTTTGGTTCATTTTGTAAAATAAAATATATTTTATGGTTTATTATTTAGGAGTGGCTGTGTGGTAAGTAGCTTGCTAACCAACCACATGGTTCCGGGTTCAATCCCACTGCGTGGCATCTTGGGCAAGTATCTTCTGCTATAGCCCCGGGCCGACCAATGCCTTGTGAGTGGATTTGGTAGACGGAAACTGAAAGAAGCCTGTCGTATATATGTATATATATATATATGTGTGTGTGTATATGTTTGTGTGTCTGTGTTTGTCCCCCTAGCATTGCTTGACAACAGATGCTGGTGTGTTTACGTCCCCGTCACTTAGCGGTTCGGCAAAAGAGACCGATAGAATAAGTACTGGGCTTACAAAAGAATAAGTCCCGGGGTCGATTTGCTCGACTAAAAGGCGGTGCTTCAGCATGGCCGCAGTCAAATGACTGAAACAAGTAAAAGAGTAAAAGAGAGTTATATTTTGAATTACATATGTATGGTGGGGACTAAAACCTTTTAAGCGTTTAAGGCCTCTTTGAGTTTTAATCCAACCCTGATTGTAGTACACAGCCAGAAATTTAGGGGATAGGTGTCAGTCGATCATATCGAACGCAACACTTGATGCAATATTTTATCGGTCCCAGGATTTGAACCCTGATCGCAAAGAGCCATAAATACATACCGTTATGGACGCTTGTCCAACTCCCTGAAGATTCTGTTTATTCATTATCCTTTCAGAGGTTCTCAACCGGGGTCCATATAAGAATTTGTTATTAAAGTTTGTGAAATAAATTGCTTACACTTCTACGATACACAAAATACTTTTAGCAACATTTTAAAAAACAATTCCTAATAACATCTTTATATATAAAAGAGAGGTTGTGTGTCTGTCTGTCTCCTACGATTTAGATTCCTAACTACTCCCACATTTTGCGGTGCAGTTTAACCAAAAGCGGTATCTTATAGTCGTGATTCATATTGAGCCCTTCTGGGTATTAGCGCGCGTCTACGATGAGTCTACGATTAAAAAAAAATTACCATAATTTTTTCCCATTTTTAATGCATTTTGTTGCTATTATATAAGGGAAGTAACTCTCTAAAAATGTATTATTAAATCTCAGAACGTAAAAAGCTACAGTAACCCCCCCCCCCCGTTGTGGTTAGCCATATTGAGATGGCTATTATACTTTACATCTCTAAAAATGCTTATATAGTTATTTCCCTTACAAACCCGAGCAACGCCGGGCGATACTGCCAGTTTAATTATAAAAATGTAA
Organism: Octopus sinensis; assembly: GCF_006345805.1. Lineage (NCBI taxonomy): Eukaryota > Metazoa > Mollusca > Cephalopoda > Octopoda > Octopodidae > Octopus > Octopus sinensis. The sequence goes on from NC_042997.1 coordinate 44,818,761, forward strand.
TAGGATTGTTTTAAACAATGAATGATTGTTCAGTCCACCCGAGTGAAATAGAAATCAAAGTGGGGTGGTTTAGGTAAAAAAAAAATGGTTGAGAGTCACTAGAGATAATCATACTTGTTTCTAGTTTCGGCACGGTTTAATAGGAGACAATAACAAATTATGTCGACACCATGTTAGATTGGTATTTTTATTTTATCGATTTTGGGGTGATAAAGGGTAAAACTAACCAGGGTAGGATTTGAACTCAACATTATAATCATTAATTCTTTGAACCGCTGATCATAATCATTTTAATTCAAGTATAGACAGACAATATTATTTGATGAGGGGACAGGTGGATAAAGTCGAATCCAGGACTTGAATAATCTTTATCGTATTGTAATTTATTTTACTGACCACTTTCCCGAGCGGGGGAAATGAAAAAGTTGACCGAAATAACTAAATCCTGTAAAAAAATTTTGTTCGACGCGCTCACCATATCGACAACCCACCGTCCTTTAGAGATAATTATATATATGATAACGATTTCTAACTTAGGCACAAGGCGCTACATTTTAGAGTGAAGTGGAGATGTATAATCAGTTATATCGAATTTATAACTTGGAATTTTCATATTTTTCATAACATTCACAGAAAACAATAAACATAGATAATAAAATTCACAGGGAACCTGCTTTGCTTGTGAGTTGTATAGCAAGTGCTTCTTTACAGGAATGGTACACACCAGCCTGAATAGTCGAATGTATTATTCAGAATGATAAACTATATCTTATGTAAATAAACATACGGTTATAAGCATATGAATAGTACAAAAATTAAAGTAACAAAACCATATATTACTGGAAAAATAGGTGTAAAATTATAATTATAAGGTATTAATGTGTTTTAACTGCGGAAACCGCAGAGGCAACGGCTTCGTGTCTGTAGGAATGCAGCATCAAGCGAAATCTATGGAATCTGTTGCACTACATGACTGCTTAATCTATTTTATGGACCCTTGAAGGATGGAATAATAGTGAAGGAGAGAAAGAGGAATATAACGAACAAAATTAACTATTACGTGCTAAGGATACTTGCTTATACATAAATATCTTTGGATTTGTTTGGATTTTGGTTATGAATCTCAACGCTGTGAAAGTATCTACCAGCATCTACTGAATACAGCCGAACATCCCCCTATTCGACATTTATAACAGATTTCTTACATCAAAACTCCAAATCCCTGATGTACTGGAGGAAATAATTGGATTGGTAGTGTGATGTCCAATCAGTCCACCACGGGAGTGAGTGTAATTAATTAATAACGTAAATGACGAGACGGAAAGATGACCACTGTGTGGTCTCACGATTTGCTAAAAACTGCAGTAAAATCTCATTCGGAATACAGAGGGCTGACTTGTGACTTAACAACAACAACACCCTCAACGACGACTGAGTTGTGGCCCTGTCTCCCTCAAACGATGACGATGGTTCTAATGTAGATGCGCATACCATCACATCAGCATTTTCGCTTCATCGGGTCAGAAAGTTTAATATTTTCCCTACACACACACACTTGAGTGAAAGAGAAGATATTTAATTTTTTATTTTTTTTTTATTTCATTGCTTTTATTAATTAGAAATTTGTATTTTTCGGGGAGGCAGGGCGAGCTGTTTAGTTTTCGCCCCCAACGTCACCCACATTCACATACTTTCGCCCCATCACAACTTCTTCCCACACTCTCTCTCTCTTACCCTCTTTGAAACTAACTCTCAGCACACACACGCCTACAAACAAATACATTCTTCCAACTTAAATCTGCTCCGACTGCTTGGTCGAACGAAGACACATGCGAGCTCCTTTTCGCTTGTTATTTATCACATGCAAGTTTTTACGATGATCATTACGACAATGAGAAGAAGAAGAATAATAATTATCACATCAGATTTAGTCAATAAATTCGATATTAATCTTTTCCGATGTTCTAATTACCATTTCTAAAAGATGTGAAACACATTTTATTCCGATATATTTATACATACTGGCACGTTTGCATACATGTATACATACAACATTTGCATTGTTTGGATTGTAATTACACGCTAATTAGTAGAATATCTTCACATTTTTATGAAAAGTTCGTTATTATGTATGAATCAATTTGTAAATTTCGACTGCAGCTCTGCGTGCGTGTGTGTGCGCGCGCATCATAGATTTTTTCCTTGTTGAAAATCAATGTATATGACTGAGTTAGCTGGGATTTCTTTCTAGACGAGTGGATGTTCGTTCTCAAGGTAAGATGTTATTATCTCTTTTTCTTTTTAAATCGTCTTTTTCACCTTCTTTTTCTTTCCTTCTGTACCACTATTTTATCATTATGTGTAATCTCAATGTATCACTCTACAATGATTCCCACTGTTTTTGTCAAACCTTAATGGTTAACAGTTGGCAGAATCGTTAGCAGGCCAGACGAAATGCTTTGTGACATTTCATCTGTTTTTTTGGTTAATATAGGGCGTAACAAATATCAGAAAATCCAAAAAAAAATGTGTGTAATAGGTGTAAAACAACTTCCTATGAACGAATATGAAAAAAAAAATTCGCGCACGCGAAAGGGGGGTGGGGGAGAGGCCTCGGAAAATTCACATCGGGAAGTTCCGAAAGCGTCTGAGGGGCTGACCCGGGCACCAAAACAAAAAAAAAATAGTGTAATATGTGTAAAACAACTTGCTCTAAACGAATATGAAAAAAAAAATGCGCTCTCGAGAAAGAGGGGTGGGGGAGAGGCCTCGGAATATTTATATCGGGAATTTCCGAAAGCGTCTGAACCGGGCACAAAAACAAAAACAAAAACAGCGTAATAGGTGTAAAACAACTTGCTCTAAACGACTATCATGAAAAAAATGCGCGCTCGCGAAAGGGGGGTGGGGGAGAGGCTTCGGAAATTTCACATCTTCAGTCCACGGCCTTTAAACTAAGAAAAAATAGTGTAATTGGTGTAAAACTACTTGTTCTAAACGAGTATCAAGAACACACACTCACACATGAATCATAAACTCCGTATTTCGCAAAAAAAAAAAAAATAAAGAGAAGAAATTCTGGAAAAAGTGAAGAAATGTTGGATCTCCGCCATGTGAATCAAAATACGTGTCAGAAACATCTTGAAATACTACAGAAATTATGTTACGAAAATGATAATGTATACATACCTCTTTGAGTGGTCCATCGATAATGATGATAAAGAAATGAGTTGGATTTGAACTCAGAATATTGACTAACACAACTACATACTACAAGACTCAAAATATTCAGCCAAGTCACCACCCTTTAACTAGCAATAATAATAACATCAATAACATAACAGCCAAAAGATTTATTTGTTCTGAAAATAACAATCATAGTAAATAAATATGTTCTTTAATATTCACATTCATGTGCACAGTTAAACACACTTACATACAAACAGTCACGCATGCATAATACAGAACGGAACACATAAATGAAGGATGCATTACTTAGTATATATTACATCTAGAGAATTTTGATTAATAAGTCAAATATGCAAATTATAAAGATAATTAATTGCTTTACTAAACAGTGTTGTAAAGGTGAAAAAATAAATTTGGGAAAAAAATACACGCCAAAACTAATTAATAAAGGATAATTAGGGAAGGATTGACACAAAATAATAATTTTTTCTGTCTCTTTTTTTCTGATAAATGCATCTTAATAAGTGAGAAGAATTGCATATATCTGAACTATTTCAAAGAAAAGCATTGTAGTATGTAGTTGTGTTAGTCAATATTCTGAGTTCAAATCCAACTCATTCTTTATCATCATTATCGATGGACCACTCAAAGAGGTATGTATACATTATCATTTTCGTAACATAATTTCTGTAGTATTTCAAGATGTTTCTGACACGTATTTTGATTCACATGGCGGAGATCCAACATTTCTTCACTTTTTCCAGAATTTCTTCTCTTTATTTATTTTTTTTTTGCGAAATACGGAGTTTATGATTCATGTGTGAGTGTGTGTTCTTGATACTCGTTTAGAACAAGTAGTTTTACACCAATTACACTATTTTTTCTTAGTTTAAAGGCCGTGGACTGAAGATGTGAAATTTCCGAAGCCTCTCCCCCACCCCCCTTTCGCGAGCGCGCATTTTTTTCATGATAGTCGTTTAGAGCAAGTTGTTTTACACCTATTACGCTGTTTTTGTTTTTGTGCCCGGTTCAGACGCTTTCGGAAATTCCCGATATAAATATTCCGAGGCCTCTCCCCCACCCCTCTTTCGCGAGAGCGCATTTTTTTTTGTCATATTCGTTTAGAGCAAGTTGTTTTACACATATTACACTATTTTTTTTTGTTTTGGTGCCCGGGTCAGCTCCTCAGACGCTTTCGGAACTTCCCGATGTGAATTTTCCGAGGCCTCTCCCCCACCCCCCTTTCGCGTGCGCGAATTTTTTTTTTCATATTCGTTCATAGGAAGTTGTTTTACACCTATTACACACATTTTTTTTGGGATTTTCTGATATTTGTTACGCCCTATATTAACCGTTTTTTTAGGTTCTGAGTTCAAATCCCACCAAAGTCGACTTCACCTTTCACCCTTTCGGAATCGATAAAATGAAATATTTGCCGAGCACTGGGGTCGGTGTAGACGACTAGCTCCGTTTTCCCTTAACATTGCTGGCTTTGTGCTTAAAATTTGAAAGAATTATCATTTTTGGCAGCATGCTGGCAGAATCATTTGAGCATTGGAAGAAATTCTTTGCGGTATTTTTTCCGGTTCTTTGCATTATGAGTTCAAATCCATCAAATACCTATTCCACCTTTTAGAGTCCTGTCGAAAAATGGTTTCGATAGGGTCAACAAATATCTCCTCAAAATTGCTGGCATTGTGCCTATATGAGAAACAGTTACTATTATTATTTAAGGATTTATTCCGCCGAGGCCAACTTTGCCTTTTATCCTTACGGGGTCGATAAAATGAGTTCCAGTTAATCACTGGGGGTCGATATAATTGACTTACCCCCTCCCCGAAATTGCTGGCCAAGTGCGAAAATTTGAAACCATTTATTAATTAAAGCATCGAGCTGGCAGAATTGTCAACTTGTGGGACAAAGTGCTAAGCAGCATTTCTTTCGGCTCTTTTCATTTTGAGTTCTAATTCCGTCGAGGTCGACTCTGCTTTTCATCCTGAGCACTGGGGCCTGATCTAATTGACTCATCCATCCCCTAAAATTAATGGCATTGTACTAAAAATTGAAACCATTATTATTATTATTATCATCATTAATTACTTGCATGGAATCTTAATTGTCAGAGAGATCTGTCATGAATAGTAGCTTCTGATAACCAGAATCAAACTCTCGGCCTTCGCACTCATCTTCCTAGCCTCAAAGTCCGGCGGAACTGTTTGTATTGGTAGGAGAAGAAGGGAAAATACGTCGGATAGATGGAACTCGTCAGTCTGACTAGGCAGTTCATCTAAGAGAGAGGGTAAACTTTGACATGCGGCAAAGTTTCAGAAGCAAATCCTAAGAAAAATTCCGCTACTGAAATTCCTAAAGTAGTCAAAAGTTGTTTTCAAAATAGTTTTTACAGTTTCTTGTACAATACTGGTGCCAAACCGTACAGACCCTTACTCTTCCTTTGGACAACGTCAGTGGTGAGGAGAGGGAAGACCTGCTGCATTGACAACTGTTGGTCTCCCATACTAACCCTACTCAAACTTGTAACATGCAAAGGACACTCCAGCTTTTGCCTCATCGCAATGGAACAACAAGGAAAGCTGCTGTTTACCGGTTATAAACCGGTAATCAAATTGGCACTAAAAGATGCTTTCGACATAGGGACGGGCCATTGTCTCACTGGACGGTTACCATTCGCATCAAGCTGGCCAAATTCCAGCCATTTAAGCGCTGTCCCGTTGCAGTCTGCCTGCCTCACTCAGTGCATGTGTCCTACAGATACAAGTGGCATAAATTGCACCAGGCATAACAGGAACACAAAAGTGCTAACGAAGTTGATAAGAGGAGCACGCTAAAAGTCCCAACCTGCAATTTTTCTACTTGTGCTAAATTTTAGCCTAATCTTGTGGCTCGTAAATTCCTACCCATCCATATATCTTATGTATCCAGTGTGTGTGTGCGCGCTGTCCCTCATTCTCGCTGCATAATATGTGACGCCATGATCTGTGAGACATTTCCCTCAATATAGCAGGGGTTATTGTTGCAAATGCCGCGATAACAGCTGCTTTCAATTCATTGTTGGAATTATGACGTTGTTTCGGCACAATGTTCTTTATGTATCCTCAAAGAGAGTTATCACATGGTGTCTTGCGGGCCATTTCATGGGCGCCGGGGATGTTACAGAACCACGACCTATCTATTTGTCTGGAAAAGTGTCATTAAGATGATCTCGCACAGTGAGGGCATAATGAGCCAGAGCTCCATCTTGTTGAAACTAAATCTCCTCTCCGATTCCAAGTATATCAAGTATTACTGTATAAACCATTGTTGTAACATGTTTAGATATGAAGTATGGTTTACTGACCCGTGAAAAAAGTATGGTCCAATAACATGACGCACATTAAATGCTGCCCACATCATGACATGCGGAGTATTGTATTCAATTTCTTCATAATAATGAAGGTTCTCTTTTACTCAGAAGTAAACATTTCGTGCTCGACTCGAACGGTAAATTGCGCACTCGTCCGTAATCACCCCTTTTCCCCGTGAAAGAATCGTATTGAATAACATATGGACGGGTAGGACTTACGGGCCACCTTGTACATCCTCGAAAATGTACCTTTCCAAAAACTTATTTATTAAAAGAATTTTCCAAAATGTTATGAGGAAACAAAGTCGGTGGCTCACCAAAATGCTGTTGCGCCAAGTCTAAAACCAAATTGAAGTTATGTCTTGAACGTTATACTGATTACACGAAACGATAAACTTAGCTTGGAAGTATTGTTAGTTGTAATATTTCCTGTTTTAAGCTTTCTTCCTACTAAAAGACATCAACGTGCGCGCGCGACAAAAAAATTTGCTTCTTGACAAAATGGTTCCGGTTTAGGTCCCATTGTGTAGCATCTTGGGCAAGTGTCTTCTACTATAGCCTTGCTGACCAAAACTTTGTGAATGGACTTGGAGACTGAAGGAAGCTCGTCGCGCGCGCGACGTGTATATATATATATATATATAATAATAATAAATATTAGGGAATAAATCCAAATTTACAGGGAAAAATCAGATTTAGGATTGAATCCAATTTTATAGTAAAATATTATATAATATTAATTAGAGACAAAACCACTATTATGTAAATCAAACATATATTGGATTAAGTCTTTCTTTGTTTGATTTACATAATAGTGGTTTTGTCTCTAATTAATATTGTATATATATATATATATATATATATATATATATATATATATATATATATATATATATGCGTGTTTAATCTATGGATGTGACAACTGTTCATACGAAGGTGAAGGCTGCAATTCTTTAACTCAGTGTCTCCAAAATGTAACGGTAATGGTGTGGTGTGGTGCATAAATGTGGAAGGGCATGCGAGATAAAGGAAGTTAACTTCTTGCATAGTTGGTGTTTGTGTTCTCGTCATTGTGTAGAAGTAACCTACAGATAGCAATGGAGTTCTTGAGAAAAGAAAGTGAGTTAGTGAGAGTGGTGGGACGAAACAACTGCTTCGTTGGTGAGTTATCATAATTGTCCCTTTGAACCTTTTCCTTTAGAGACGGCGTTTTGTTCAGCCGGTCAGTCAGACTCGGTTCTCACTAACTGACTTTGGCTTACGGAGTTCTTGTTTTTATAACTATTCAGATGGAGAGACATATTGTTGAGAACAATAGAGTTCGTTGATGATACCTGTTATCTCAATTCCAGCTTTTGGTGGCCTAGAAGAGGTTAGAAGGGTGAAGTGGCAAAGACATTATTTTGCTTAGCGAAGGCATCTGGCAAATGTAACTGGGATCTTTTCAATCTCAGTCACAGATTTGGCTGCAACCGTACTTCCAAATACAAAAAATAAAATACTACAGGCAAGTAAACAAAAGTTGATGAAAATTAAGCAAAAGTTAAATAAAACAAGAGTCGTGAAAATAATTAGAAGCAGTAAGCAAAAATATCAAAAACACAGCAGCCAAGCTGAAGAACGAACTGAATAAACCACACGAGGTTGAAAAATGAATTTAACAACAGATGACCCAAAAGTTGTTGCTCTTCCATTACTTTCGCAAAAAGCAGTAACTTTCTTCAGCTAAATACACGTCATTGATTGGTTAAAATTACCCAAATGCGGCAACTTTAACACGAAATAACTTCTAAAATACAAAACTTTATCAAAAACGTTAAGAGCGTCAGACAAAATGTAATATCTTGCGATTTTCCAGCTCTTCACTTTTCAAGTAAAATCATACTAAGGTCAAATCTGATGTAGGTATGACAATTGTTATTTCTGTGGTAAACACAAAGGCAGAGGCGGCGAGCTGGCAGAAACGTTAGCACGCTGGGCGAAATGCTTTGCGGTATTTCGTCTGTCGTTACGTTGTGAGTTCAAATTCCGCCGAGGTCGACTTTGCCTTTCATCCTTTCGGGGTCGATAAATTAAGTACCAGTTACGCACTGGGGTCGATGTAATCGACTTAATACCTATGTCTGTCCCCTCTGTGTTTAGCCCCTTGTGGGTAATAAAGAAATAGGTAAACACAAAGGCAGACAAAATATAAAGAACGTGAAAAACGGACGAAATACCAATTTCTTTACTACCCACAAGGGGCTAAACACAGAGGGGACAAACAAGGACAGACAAACGGATTAAGTCGATTATATCGACTCCAGTGCGTAACTGGTCCTTAATTTAATCGACCTCGAAAGGATGAAGGTTAATATAGGGCGTAACAAATATCAGAAAATCCCAAAAAAAATGTGTGTAATAGGTGTAAAACAACTTCCTATGAACGAATATGAAAAAAAAAATTCGCGCACGCGAAAGGGGGGTGGGGGAGAGGCCTCGGAAAATTCACATCGGGAAGTTCCGAAAGCGTCTGAGGAGCTGACCCGGGCACCAAAACAAAAAAAAAATAGTGTAATATGTGTAAAACAACTTGCTCTAAACGAATATGACAAAAAAAAATGCGCTCTCGCGAAAGAGGGGTGGGGGAGAGGCCTCGGAATATTTATATCGGGAATTTCCGAAAGCGTCTGAACCGGGCACAAAAACAAAAACAAAAACAGCGTAATAGGTGTAAAACAACTTGCTCTAAACGACTATCATGAAAAAAATGCGCGCTCGCGAAAGGGGGGTGGGGGAGAGTCTTCGGAAATTTCACATCTTCAGTCCACGGCCTTTAAACTAATAAAAAATAGTGTAATTGGTGTAAAACTACTTGTTCTAAACGAGTATCAAGAACACACACTCACACATGAATCATAAACTCCGTATTTCGCAAAAAAAAAAGTGTGTGTGTGTGTGTGTGAGAGAGAGTTAGTGAAAAAAAATGACAGTGTTTAAACCGGCCATATCCGGCCAAAATATTCTACCTATTTTATGTTCAAACTAGTCAGATATGGTCATTCATAGCTACCTTATTGTGTCATTTTAAAAATAAAGAATCACATCATTGAAATCTCAAAGCCATGAAATGATGCAAGATTAATTTTACACGGTGTGAATACATAAGCTTTACATTTGACAGAGTAATCTGAATGTTAAAGGGTTAAGTACGAGTGAACGAGGATAAATTTTTATATTAACACCCGCACGATTTTTAAAATTAGGTTTTGTTTAGTGAGAAGGATGAAACTACTTTTTTGTTTGTTTGTTTGAAAGTTTAGGAATATGCCTTTAAAGAAACTGTTATTCTTAGTTCATTACTCAGGTTTTCGTCAGTAAGTCTGTTTATGTCGACGATTTTTTGCATAATTCAGTTTTGAAAAAAAAACTGCTTACATTGATAAGATGTCGAAAATTGAGATACGCATTTGAAGGCATCTTTATGTAAAGCAAGGAATCCATCGATCCAGTGATGGATGGATTCCAATAAAGGTAGATTATTATATTTCGATTTTATTAAGTTATACGACTGCAGATCAATTAATGCTAATTGTAAGGAATCTGAAATTACCACAGGACACATATCAAAAGGTGTTTTTTAAACGCGTAGATCGATTTCGTGATCTTATATTTACTCTGTTACTCTGTTACTTGTTTCAGTCATTTGACTGCGGCCATGCTGGAGCACCGCCTTTAGTCGAGTAAATCGACCCCAGTACTTATTCTATCGGTCTCTTTTGCCGAACCGCTAAGTGACGGGGACGTAAACACACCAGCATCGCTTGTCAAGCAATGCTAGGGGGACAAACACACACACACACACACACACACCACACACACACACACACACACCACACACACACACACACACATATATATATATATATATATATATATATATATATATATATATATACACACAACAGGCTTCTTTCAGTTTCCGTCTACCAAATCCACTCACAAGGCTTTGGTCGGCCCGAGGCTATAGTAGAAGACACTTGCCCAAGGTGCCACACAGTGGAACTGAACCAGGAACCATGTGGTTGGTTAGCAAGCTACTTACCACACAGCCACTCCTGCGCCTATATTTCTTCATATCTACTTTCAAATTTCTTTAAAAGACTTTCACACTCGTCAGAGTATTCCTTTGTTGATTCGGAATTTTGTTCACTCAGTTTGGAAAAAATGTGTGAAACACTTTTTCAATTGTGTGACAAATAAATGAAGCATCGATTCAAAGGCTTTTGATATGAGAAAGCAAACTGGTTACTAGCTGATTGGGGCCTTGTAGTTTCAAGTTCAAATTATTTAAATGACTCTCTCTCTCTCTCTCTCTCTCTCTCACTCTCTCTCTCTCTCTATCTATCTATCTATCTATCTATCTATCTATCTATCTATCTATCTATCTATCTATCTATCTATATAATATTTTTTGTCTGTCTGTCTCCTATGCATTTTCAAATAGCTCCACAAAATCAAATCAAATTTTACAAGGTAATAAATAGTAGTAATAGTAGTGTCACCATGTAATTTTTATTTTCATTTGGATTGAAACAATATAACATTATCTAAGCACAATCTTTCTGCAGTCAAGCTATAGTTAAAGGACATTTTATAAAACGACGTCACATTGTGTGTGTGATTGCGCGTTCGTTACACACGACTTAGTAAATGACATTTTATACCACAACGACGACACATTTTGTATATGAGTGTGTCTGTGAGTGTTTGTGTGTTCGTTATGCACGAGATACTTTTATATCACGACGACACATTTTTGTATATGAGTATCAGTTTACACTTTCCTTATGTACGTCATAGTAAATGACATTTTATACCACAACCACACATTTTGTGTAAGAGTGAGTGTGTTTGTGCGTTCGTTACATAAATGTGTTTGTGTCTGTCTTATCTGTTGCATACACTCACATACATGCATAACTTGACACGAAATCTGGATGCTCCCTTTATGTTGCTTAGGAATCGTGACCCACCTCACCTGTGTAATGGAACTCGCTTAATTGTTACTTCCATGAAGCCCCATGTCCTACAGGCAACAATCATAAAAGGTAGTCACAAAGAAGAAAATGTCTTTATTCCGAAATTTCCTCTCATACCTACAGATGTTCCATTTCAATTTTAAGACGCTTCAGTTTCCATTCAAACTAAGTTTTGGTATTTCAATTAACAAATCACAGGTTCAATCTCTCAAAGCAGTTGGATTCCATCTCTCTCCTACATGCTTCTCCCACAGCCAACTCTATGTTCGTTGCTCATGACTTGGAAGCAGCAACAATTTATTCATTTGGACACCAATTAAAAAATTACACAATGAATATTGTTTACCCTGAGGTGCTTCAAGATTGACAGATTTTCAGTTCTAAATTCTATTATCTTCACAGTTTAGATATTTAAAAAAAAATAAAATATAGATATTTTGAGAAAAAATTATATATCTTCATATTTGTTTGCTAATCTGAACAAGAACAACAGTAACCTTGGCGACGCCGGGTAGTTCAGCTAGTATCTACGAAAAATGTTAAATCGCTTGGAAACTTTTTGTCTTCCAATTCTACAATAGGAACACCTTTTATATTCATAAAAATTTTCACGTTTTCCTTCAGTTCATAAAATCGCTTAAGCATCTGGGCCTTACTTAACCTCCTAATTTCACAATGGTACAATAAATTCCCATATTCAGCTTCAAGATCTTTCACAATTTCTTTAATTTCTCTATTATTCAACCCTTTCCTTTTTATCAAATTAACGGCCTTAGTTACAACCTTCATTACATTGCCCATCTTGAGATTTCGCACCTAAACTTTTCATATCAATAAAGCATTGACACAAAGTTTTTGGATCGAGAAGACGCTTCTTCAATTTATTCTTAATCAGAGCTACGAACCCTTTTTCACGACCTACCATAGATGGAGCGCCATCTGTAGTAAGGCCACTCACTTTTTTTTCATATGGTAAATCAAAATCTTTCAAGGCTGAGTTGACCATTTGAAATAAATCTTCACCTCTATTTGTTCCATGCATTAATTTCAAGGCAAGAAATTCTTCCCGGGTGTTGCTTTTTGCAGTTATTCCACGTATAAATATTGCAATCCGAGCAGTATTAGACAGATCAGTTGTCTCATCAACAGCTAGGGGTCTTTTAAAGAAATTTTATATAAATAGTTTTCAAACGGCACACATTACGGTTATAAAGAAATTTGTGGGGAAAATCTTTTCCGATGAAGTGGAGGGAGAACTTTCGTAGAGAAAGAAATTCATAAATTATTTTTTTGCTTGAGTGTAATGGAAAAAGTTTGAAAAAGCTTAGATGCATTTTTTTTTGTTCGAGTAATAGAACAGGGTTTTTAAAAAGATCCCATGTATCATGGTGAGAGAAACAAATTCATAAGTATGGTGTTGAATATGGTTCCGCAATAGAAAAAAGTGAAGGGCGATTTAGCTGTTGTTTTTTGCATATCTCACAACCGTCTGATACCTTCCTTATTTGTGTAATATTTTCGGTTAATTATTACAAGTTCTTTCAGTTATGTCGAACGAACACAAAGTTAGCTGTGCGGAGGTCATTTGGTACGGATGATCTGGGTGTACTCTGTGTCGACATGGGAACAGGGCGCAACTGGCCTACGCTGTCTCTCAGTTGAGCGAGGTACCTTTTCACATCCGAGTCTGACTTCGTATTCGATTTCTGCGGAAGAAGTGTTGAGTTTTCTTTTGGGCAGTGCGGATTCCCAGTTTCATCCAATTCGGCCCGTTAAGTCTAGTTGCCAGGGATTCTCCACTAATCCGTTGGCTGTTGTGCGGTTCATTGTGATTCCCAAAAGGTCACATGTCATTCCACAGCTTTGAGGTGAATTGTGGACCCCAATCGGATGAGATCCTATCTGGGACACTGAAACGGGCAACCCAGTTTGCGATTAAAGCTCGGCTGACTTCTTGTGTTTCCATGCTGCGGAGAGGGATAGCTTCAGGCCAACGGGTGTAGCGATCTGCCAAGGTCAGTAGATATGAACAACCCTGTGAAGGAGGCAGGGGGCTGACAAGGTCAGTGTTGACATGGCTGAATCCGACCTGAGGTGGTTCATAGTTGCCGAGGGGTGCTTTGGTGTGTTGATGGACCTTGGCTTGTTGACAGGGGATGCAAGACCTAGCCCAGTCCCCGATTTGCTTGGCCATACCGTGCCAGATAAATTTGCTTGACAGCAGCCGTGTGGCTTTAGTACCTGGGTGGGAAAGTCTATGAATGATGTCGAAAACTTTTTTGCGCCAGGCTGATGGGACGATCAGTCGTGGCTTCCCAGTGGATACATCACACAGTAGGGTTGTGCCGTTAGAGCCAAAATGTACATCTTGCAAAGAAAGTGATGTGATGGCAGTGCGATAGGCCCTGATCTCGTCATCTGTCTGTTGGGTTGCAGCCATAGCTTCGTAATCCAAGCCTTCCGTTATTGGTGCTAGGTAGGTGTGAGAGAAAGTAAGAGCATGAGAGAGTGTGTTGGCAACTGGGTTGCCCTTACCAGTTATGTGTTGGATGTCTGTGGTGTACTTAGAAATTGCCGAAAGCTGTCATAACTGGCGTGCAGACCAAGGCTCCGAGAGCTTGCTCATAGCAAAGGTGAGTGGTTTGTGATCTGTGAATACTGTAAACGTGCGGTCTTCAAGGAAATAGCGAAAGTGGCGGACACCTAGATGACCAGTCAGTAGTTCCCTGCCAAAAGCACTGTATTTCTATTCAGTGGGTCGTTGAAGAGGGCGAGCGGTCGCTACTGACTGTTGCTGTGTTGTTCCAAACCGCCCCCAATGGCTGTGTCGGATGCGTCAACTGTGAGTGCAGTCCAAGCTGACATATGAGGATGGAACAGCACGGTTGGTTGGGCCAGGGCTTGTTTTGTGAATTCAAAGGCTGAAGTCATTGTACTATCCCATACCAACTGTCTTTTTGCACCTTTTTTTTGACAGTGCCTTGTATAGGGGTCGCATCACTTTTGCTGCAGAAGGGATGAAGCGATAGTAAAAGTTTACCATGCCCACGAATTGATGTAGAGCCTTGTTTGTGGTGGGGCGTGGAAAGAATAGGATTGCTTTTACTTTTTCTGGCAGGGGTGTAACGCCGGCACTTGTGATTCGATGTCCTGTTAAGCTATACGCAAATAAACTAGTGGAGATGAGGATGCATTTATCAATGTTTTATTACTCTATGTACATCAGGGCTTAAAACGTCAGTTATTTCTGTTTAGTTCACTCAGATTCGTTTCACACTCACTGTTGACATTCATTAAATTTTAAATATAATTAGATAGATAATAAATAAAATATCCAAAATGTCCAGAACTTGGAGAAGTAACGAATTGGCGTTGTTCCTGAGAGCCTGGCAATGCGCCGACGGAGATAATCCGAACAACATAATTACAGCTGCGCTGAAGAGCAGTGGGTATAAAAGGACAATAGCTCAGATAGAGCGAAAGAAGCAGGAGTTTATACGCTCCTATGCACTCATAAGATCTCACATTGGTACGCTTGATGCCATCTTTGACAACGAACAAAGTAAAGATGGCAAGGATGGAGACGCGGGTGCTGATGAAAGAAGTCACCCCCACTTGGTAGACACCCAGGAAGACGATTCAAGTGAGAAACCTGCCCAGGAAGTAAACCCAAGTGCAAGTGCTCCTACCAGCACCAAAAGCCATGGAGATGAAAGAGCCAAAAAAGAAATAAAAAGAAAGAAAAAAAAGAAAAAAAGAAATAAAAGGAGGAAAAACTAAAAGAAAAACAAAAAATGAAACAGTCAAAGAAGGAAAAACTAAAACTCAAACAAAACCAAAAAATGAAACAGCCAAGGATAGAAGCAAACCTGACTATCCATGTACCAAAAAGAATGGAAACAGACAGCGCACACGGGTGTGTAGGTTCTACCTGAGAGTTGTCTGCTGGCATGGAGAGGAAGGTGCAGGCTGCTGTTTTGCACATGGGGGACCCTGCCGCAGAAACACGAAACAGGTCAGAAACCAACTACCAAAAGGAAAAGGGATGGACCATGCACCACCTGCCCCAAAACGGAGGTACGCAGATGTGGCGCGTGCTACAAACCGCCAACATGTTATTGAAAGGGCAGCTGCTGAACAAGAATCTTTTTTGTGCATGGCACAAAAGATTGTACAGCAGCTGACCTGGCTCCATCAAACTCAAACTTGCAGATGGGACTATCCACAATACACAAGACCGCCACAGCAAATAGACCCCAGGTGGACACCACCGGCAACAGCATACACCTCACCTCGATGCTCCTACTGACCATCAGAGGACTGCTAACACACAGTAACAGGACAAAAATCCCATTCTTGAGAGACTTTGTCGCATGCAATCAAGCCTTATGCATAGCACTTACGGAAACACACCTGAAACCGGACATAGCAGATGCGGAATTACACATACCACAGTATGTTGTACTACGGACCGACAGAAAAGAAAGGAGTCATGGAGGTGTTGCTATGTACATCCGTGAGGACCTCACACCCCAGGTCCTTTTGTCATACTCAAACTCGGTGTGTGACACACTAATTGTACATGTAAGGCAACTTGGTGTAGTTGTGTGTGCTACATATCGCCCTCCAGATGCCCCAAGCCATATGGGCAAGTTTGAAGACTGCCTTATAAAAAATAGAAGTTCTAGTTACACTAGAACAACACATAAGTGTACTTCTCATGGGAGACTTCAATCTACCCAATGTCAGATGGCCCGAGGGCCTTTCTCTCCCAGGAATGACACGATGTAAACGAGGACAGGTGAGGTCCCTCCTGAACCTCATCAACACCCTGTACATGGAGCAAGTAATACTCTAACCAACCAGGGCAGGTAACACACTGGATCTCTGCTTCACAAATAATATGGATCTCATCCATAATGTGAAAGTGACACCAACACTACTCTCAGATCACAACATGGTAGAGCTGACCATGTACGGGCCAAAGGAAAGCATGGACATGCAGCCTACAAGAAACTCTCAGAATCTTTCCAGCTTTTCAATAAGGCAAACTAGAAACAAATTGAAAAAGAGATCCTCAAACAAAACTGGCCTGAATGTCTCTCCTCACCAGACATCGACATGAAACTTCAACAATTCATGTCTGTAATGCAAGCCATATGCTACAAATGTGTCCCAGAGAGAAAGGCCACTGTACACAAGGGCAAAATCCCCAGAGAGAGGAAAATTCTAATGAGACGGCGTACAAAAATCTGAAATCGCCTAAACAAACAAATTGAAAGCAGTGAAAAGTCCCGCCTGAAAATAAAACTGCTGGAAATTGAAAAATGTCTGCAACTCTCCCATGAAAAGGAAAGAGCAGACAAAGAAGCCTGGGCTATAGACAACATAAAATCTAACCCCAGAGCTTTCTACAGGTATGCCAAAGAAACAGCTACGGTGCACTGTAGGATAGGGCCACTCCTTGAAAGGGATGGCACACTCACAGGAAATCCAATGAGGGTAAGTGAAATACTAAATGAGCAATTCAAGAGTGTTTTCACCCCACCCCTTGGGCATTTCCAAATCAGCAATCCAACTGACTTCTTCACCACTGCAGATATGGGGTCAGAGGCGGCGATGATTGATTACATCAATATAAAGGAAGACGATGTAATAAAGGCTATAGATGAGATGAAAACAAACTCAGCTACTGGCCCCGATGGATTCCCGGCAATCCTTCTAAAAGTATGTAAGAGAGTCCTAGCAAGACCACTGCAGTCTCTCTTTCAGAGCTTCCTTGCAGCTGGCAAACTTCCAAGAAAACTGAAGGAGGGTAAAATATGCCCTATTCATAAAGGAGGTAGCAGAGCGGAGGCCAAGAACTACAGACCTATCTCTCTGACCTCACACATCAGCAAGGTCATGGAACGAATAGTCAGAAGGAAACTGATCACCTTCCTTGAAGAAAATGTCTTGCTGCCTGACACCCAACATGGTTTCCGACCAGGACGAAGCTGCTTAACTCAGCTCCTACAACACTATGACTGGGTGCTGAAACGACTGCTCAACCACTCAAATGTGGAAGTGATATATCTTGACTTTGCAAAGGCCTTTGATAAAGTCGATCATGGGATGATATGTCACAAACTGCGTGACAGTCATAGCCTACACCAGTGTCACATAACCAAGCCATTTAAAAAGTACCTTTGTATCATCAGGTGACATACCGTGCTTGAGGAGTCCTATTCAGTTGAATAAAATCAAAATCAAGTCAAATCTAATGAGAATCAAATGGAAATTGTAATTATGGCCTATGCCAGTGGCACCTGACTGGCTCCTATGCTCATGGCATGCAATAAGCAACATGCATGCATGGGCCGTTACCAGTGCTGCCTGAGTGGCTTCCTGCACCAGTGGTACATAAAAAGCACCATCCGAACATGGTTGATACAAGCCATCCCCGCTCTGACTGGCTCATGTGCCAGTGGCACGTGAAGAGCAGCATCCAAAGGTGGCTGATGCCAGTGCTGTGTGAATGGTTCCCATGTTGGTGGCACGTAAAACGTACCCACTATAATCTTTGAGTGGTTGGCGTTAGGAAAGGCATCTAGCTGTAGAAACGTTGCCAGATCAGATTGGAGCCTGGTGCAGCCTCCTGTCATGCCAGTCCCCAGTCAAACCGTCCAACCCATGCTAGCATGGAAAACAGATGTTAAACGATGATGGTGATGTATGTATATATATGTGTGTGTGTGTATATATATATATATATATATATTAACAATTGAGGATAAAATCTTTAAAAGAAATTATCAGTAGTCAGCGTGAAAAACCTCGTAAGAGAAAAAATCCGTAAATTCTTCCTCTTTGAAAATATTCATTTATATTATATTGAGGGTACTACTATTCGTAGATACCAACACGCTAAGAGGGACCAATGCGGTCAAAACTACTAAAAATAAACAAAATTTTACCGAATGCAAAACTTCAAAACACATCATTTTAAAAAAGAATTCAGTTACATATCACATGTGATTTCGCATTTAATGCAGAATATGCATATCATGTTCATCAGTGCAACAAACTCAAGAAATATAAGAAAAAACATAACATTACAAACTCGATAGCCAACCGTAGAATTCGTCGTAGCTTGTACGAATGTTTATCCTTACATATCTATGAAAATGGCGAGCTTTTTCGCAATGCATTTCGGTAACAAATTATATATATATATATATATATATATATATATATATCATCATCATCATTTAACGTCCGCTTTCCATGCTAGCATGGGTTGGACGGTTCAACTGGGGTCTGGGGAGCCCGAAAGCTGCACCAGTCCAGTCAGATCTGGCAGTGTTTCTACAGCTGGATGCCCTTCCTAACGCCAACCACTCCGAGAGTGTAGTGGGTGATTTTATGTGCCACCGACACAGGTGCCAGACGAGGCTGGCAAACGGCCACGCTCGGATGGTGTTTTTTATGTGCCACCGACACAGGTGCCAGACGAGGCTGGCAGACGGCCACGCTCGGATGGTGTTTTTTATGTGCCACCGACACAGGTGCCAGATGAGGCTGGCAAACGGCCACGATCGGATGGTGCTTGTTACGTGCCCACAGCACGGAGGCCAGTCGATGCGGTACTGGCTACGGCCACGTTCGGATGGTTTTATTGTGTGCCACGTGCCACCGGCACTGGTACCACAAAGATACAAATTCCATTGATGTTCATTATTTTGATTTGTTTTGATTTGATTTTATATATATATAATAGTATTGGTAAGACAACAAAAGACTGAACAAGACCTCGATATTATCTAAATAGAGGAATTTATCTGTAATATAATATGTGACAAGTATTTGGTGCATGCAGAGTGTAATTGTCACATATTATATTACAGATATATATATATATATATAAGTATAGTGTTGTTGGACACTCAGGAAAGGATAGAAAGAAGGAGAATTAATGTATCAAGTGGAGCTCTTCTTCAGAAACATAGAAAAAGAAAAGGTCCAGGGAAGGGAAAGTGGAGGAAAAAAAATTGCCAACGATACACACGCAGTTACATTTTGAATCATATATATATATATATATATATATAATATATATATATATATATTATATATATATATATATATATATCATCATCATCATTTAACGTCCGCTTTCCATGCTAGCATGGGTTGGACGGTTCAACTGGGGTCTGGGGAGCCCGAAAGCTGCACCAGTCCAGTCAGATCTGGCAGTGTTTCTACAGCTGGATGCCCTTCCTAACGCCAACCACTCCGAGAGTGTAGTGGGTGATTTTATGTGCCACCGACACAGGTGCCAGACGAGGCTGGCAAACGGCCACGCTCGGATGGTGTTTTTTATGTGCCACCGACACAGGTGCCAGACGAGGCTGGCAGACGGCCACGCTCGGATGGTGTTTTTATGTGCCACCGACACAGGTGCCAGATGAGGCTGGCAAACGGCCACGATCGGATGGTGCTTGTTACGTGCCCACAGCACGGAGGCCAGTCGATGCGGTACTGGCTACGGCCACGTTCGGATGGTTTTATTGTGTGCCACGTGCCACCGGCACTGGTACCACAAAGATACAAATTCCATTGATGTTCATCTATTTTGATTTGTTTTGATTTGATTTTATATATATATAAATAGTATTGGTAAGACAACAAAAGACTGAACAAGACCTCGATATTATCTAAATAGAGGAATTTATCTGTAATATAATATGTGACAAGTATTTGGTGCATGCAGAGTGTAATTGTCACATATTATATTACAGATATATATATATATATATAAGTATAGTGTTGTTGGACACTCAGGAAGGATAGAAAGAAGGAGAATTAATGTATCAAGTGGAGCTCTTCTTCAGAAACATAGAAAAAGAAAAGGTCCAGGGAAGGGAAAGTGGAGGAAAAAAAATTGCCAACGATACACACGCAGTTACATTTTGAATCATATATATATATATATATATATATATATATATATATATATATATATATATATATTTAAATATATATATTTAAATATATATTTAAATATTTATGTATAAATATATATATATATTTAAATATTTATGTGTGTGTGTATATATATATATATATATATATATAGTGTCAGGCATTCGTCGTGACAAGACGTACTTTTCATAGCTCCCGTCCGTAACCAAAGAAGCATATTTCAACTCAAGCCAACAGAAACTCTCATTGTTTTTAGTCCCAGTACTTTTGAATTCTTCAATTCTACTATTCTACTCTTCTACTACCATCGGAGGATAAATTTATACAAATCTATATACAACCTGGAGAAAGAAATATAAACCAAAACTAAACTCAAGACTAGTTCTAAAACTAGTCCCGTGAGTACAATTCTTCCTTCTTTTTTCTTGATCTGTATTAAACACACTGCTCATCCTGATTGTACTAAATACACTGAACTCTCCCACACACAAGCCACGCATTTCCGAGTATATCGACACAATCTTTTCAACGGTGTATTCACTATTTTACATCAAGCCATCAATAACTGGTGTACATATATATATACACACATACACATACATATATATATTACACAATACTATCCCTCTGAATATGGCCAATAATATTCAAAAACGCCACTGGGTTGAAAATGAAATTACTGCAATGATAAACGCTTGGTTCATTCATCACAATGAAGCTAATGTTTACAGTAAAATAGCTGAGGACTTAGCGAAACAATCCCTTTACAGATCTGTAAAACAGATCGAAAACAAAATAAAAGAGATTAAAAGAATATTTCCTATGTTCCACGCGCACATGGCTACACTAGAAGAAATTATGTTGCAGTGTACGTGTATGCTGTGATCTTGAATTGGGCAGGGGACGTATGGCCCGTGGTCCCAGTCTTGGATGAACCTTGAAGCTAATGTTAAGGTCGTTTGTGCAAAGTTGGCGGTATATTCTCCACATCGTACAAATGATGTACCGCTCACGGCGACGCTGGAGAGAGTAAAGTTTCAAGGCTTTAAGGCGATCTCAATAATCGAGAGCAGCCATGACTTCAATTTGTTTAGTGAGTGCCCTCTGGGGTGACTCAATCCTCGAGATGTTTTGTCTTGTATGGGGAGACCACAGTAGGCAGCAGTATTCGAGGTGTGGCCGCACAAAGGAGGAGAAAAGTGGTATGATGACACCTTGTTCTCTGGACCGGAAAGTTCTTAGGATCCAGGAACTCATCCTACGAGTTATATCGACCTTCTTGTTGTTGTGTGCACTCCAACTGAGATCGTCATCAACAATTACACCCAGGTCTCTGATATTGTTAGAGGCTGTGAGCGGTTCCCCTGAAGGAAGAGAGTATGGCTGTTTTAGTGAGGAATTTCTTCCAAAATGCATCAGCTCAAATTTTCCCTCATTCAGTTGCATTTTGTTTCTGTCTGCCCATTGACTCACAGCATATAGGTCAGACTGGAGTTGAGTTCGGTCTGCTTCTTCATTGACGATTTGCTGGAGCTTAGTGTCATCAGCGAATATTTTCACTTTGTAGTGATGTACGACACTGGAAAGGTCATTTATGTAAATTATGAAGAGTAGCGGACCCAAGACAGTCCTTTGGGGGACACTGCTGGTGACTTTTGCTGGGCTTGAGTGGACTCCATCAACTACAACATGTTGTGTTCTATTCGCCAGGAAATACTTAATCCGGTGTAGAACTTTTCCACGGATTCCAACATTTGCCAATTTTGAGAGTAGGATATTATGGTCAACCCTGTCGAACGCTTTACTGAAGTCAAGATATATGACGTCAGAGTTCGAACCTGTTCCCAAGGCTTTGAGTACATCTTCAATGTGGTGTAAGAGCTGTGTTAGACAGTCCCTGCCATAGAGAAAGCCATGCTAATTTGCATTTAGGAGTTTGTGGGTCTCCAGGAAGTCAGCTATCCTTGATCTTAACACTCTTTCAAACACTTTAATGATGTGGGAGGTGAGTGAGATTGGGCGATAATTGAGTGCGAGGGATCTGTTTCCCTGTTTGAAAACCGGGATGACTGACTGGGTTAGAAACTGTTTCGGTATATAACCTGCGTCTAACGAATTTCTCCAGAGGTTGGTCAGAGGGACTGCAAGTTGGTGTCTACATTCCTTCAGGAGACTAGCGGGGAATCTATCAGGGCCTACAGCAGAGTAGTATTTGACCTTATTTATTGCTGCTACGATGTCAGTGGCAGTGACGGTTATGTCTGAGATTTTATGTTGGGAGTCAACTTCGTTCGCTTCTCTTACGTCAATATCAGTGGGAACACTAAAGACAGAGCAGTATTGTTTCTGCAGTATTTCTGCCATTTCTTTAGCATCGTGTTGGGGAATGCTGTTATCATCAATCAATGGCCCAATGGGTGAGACAGTGGTTCTATGCTTATTTGCATAAGAATAGAACACTTTTGGGTTCTGTTTGATGTTTTTGATTACCCACTGTTCCTCCACAGCTCTTTGATTATATATATATATAATCAGTGCGAGATCTGGGTATTTACATGAGTGATGATGCAACCTTTCATGTGCATGTTGCTAAATTAGCAATGAAATGTAGGCGGCTGACCGGATATATATATATGTATATATATATATATGTAAATATGTATGTATATATATATTTGTAAATATATATGTTTATATATATATGTGTATGTATATGTATGTGTGTATGTATGTATGTATGTATATATATATATATGTATGTATGTATATATAAATCCTTAAAAATGTTTTAGCCCGAAGGCTGCGGCCATGCTGGGGCACCACCGCTGAATGAGCTACGCTAATATGTGAATCCACCTCTGATACGTGGCACTTGATCAACAAGGGAGTTCGATGCTGCTGCCCGCATCTACGTCTCCTGTCGTGAGGTAGGTTCATCTGGGACTCCCGACAAGAAGAGATCCAGTTTAGTTTTAAAGAAACCCACATCCACACCATGTAAGTCTCTCAGGCATTTAGGGAGGATGTTAAAGAGCTGTGGTCCTCTGAAACCTAAGCTGTTGCAGTATCTGGACCTGTATTTTGATGGTGATGTTGGAATCTTTGGCACCATGCAGTGGCGCCCTGTTCTGCGGTTGGGGTAACTTTGAATGCCAAAGTTTGGGACAAGACCCTCCAGGATTTTCCAGATGTATATCACCGCATATCTCTCCTGCCTCCGCTCTAGGGAGAAGAGGTTTAATACTTTCAGTCTTTCCCAGTAGCTGATATTTTGCATTGAGACGATCTTCTTTGTGTAGCTTCTCTGAATTGCTTCGAGTTCTGCTGTTAGTTTTATATTGTATGGTGACCATAGTTGGGAGCAGTTGTCCAAGTGGCTGAGGACGAATGTTTTCCTTCTCTCTTGTTCTGAAAGTTCGGAGAATCCATCCAGCTAGCCGTCTGCATTTTATCACCAGATTAGTGATATGCACTTGGAAAGATGCATCATTGCTCATGTCAATGTCCAGG
>NC_042997.1:44847805-44882805 GCF_006345805.1 Octopus sinensis
AAACTCTCTCTTAGATCAGTGGCCAGCCACGGCAAACTGGACTTAGAGAGGGTAGCAACAAGGGCGGTGCCCCAGCATGGCCTCAGCCGGATGGCTGAAACAAGTAAAAGAGTAAAAGAGTAAAAGAGTGTGTATGTATGTATGTGTATATGTATATATATATGTGTATATATATATATATGTGTGTATGTATGTATATATATATGTATATATATATGTGTATGTATGTATGTACATATATATATATATGTGTGTATGTATATATATATATATATATGTATGTATCTATGTATGTATGTACGGTGACACAGTGAAACGTAGCCAGTAGAGCCAACAACAACATCAAAAAAACACACAAAATGTTGCGCAGTCAAAGTAAAATTTTTTTTAACAAAACATTCAATAATATGCATAATTAAATCTCAGAATGAGATTGAAACAGTAATCGCTCGATAATTTAAAGTATAGAAGCCATCTTATCATTCAATAATAGTTCTTTGGAAAGTTTTTTTCTTTCCTTAGTTCCTTTAAAAAAAACACATTTGACATTTAGCAACACAAAGTTCTTATATATATATATATATATATATAGCAAAATTTAGGAACGGCCATAATAGGCCATTCAACCCACTAGAAATAACAGCCAAAGCTTCAACCGCAAAACAATATTAATTCCATAAACCAGGAGAAAATTTAAAAAAACATTTACCCTGTAATATTTTATACGATGCATCGTTTCGTCTATTCTTTAATGGTAAATCAACCTGATTAAATTAAATTAAATCAAGCTAATCTTCCATAGGGCGGTTTACGGAATTAATATTGTTTTGCGGTTGAAGCTTTGGCTGTTATTTCTAGTGGGTTGAATGGCCTATTATGGCCGTTCCTAAATTTTGCTGTTGAATTTATAAATGGTCTATGACTATTTACTTTTTTCCCACTAGGCCGCTGGTGGCAAAAGAATTCTGCGAAATTTTTTTGCCACCCTATATTGATTAATTATATATATATATATATATTATACATGGGGTTTACCTATAATGCTAGACACCTTTATAAATTTCCTTTTTCTTTTCTTACTCTTTTGTTTTCCATATTAAGTTTCATATTAAACTCTTTGTACTTGCATGTCAAGCAGCACATGTGTGCTCGATGTCAGTCTGTGTGTGAGTGTCTCTCTCTCTCAATGGAGTGTGGGAGTCAAAAGAGGAAGACTATATGCCCGGTCACATGTCAGCAGAGTAGAGATGATGACAATTTTCTCTTTTGCTGAGAAGCTGAACTCTCAAATTCGGAGTTGCAACTGATTAATAAAACATTAGCCTCCAGCGAGTGAACTGTTTCTCTTCTGCAACTACAACAATAACTTCCAAAATCTCTCTAGAACTATGGATCAACTTGCAAGATTGGGATAAGATACCGATCTTTGTTGCTGAGTGGTAAACATGTTCATCCAGCTATTGCTTGTCAACCACTTGCCATAATACCAGCAAGAAAGATGCCACAAAGCACTAACAAAAATTAGTGAATTTATTTGAATTGCAGCTGATATAAGACAAAGAAAAGTATGTTTGTTTTAAGTATGTGTATAAAACTTTTATCTTGTACTTGCTTCAGTCACTGGATTGCAGCCATGCTGGAGCACTGCTTTGAAGGGTTCAGTCGAACAAATATCAGTGTATTGAAGTGGCGTTATAATTACATTTTTACGCTGTAGTTCTTAAAAGATAAATATTGCTTTCTCTTATAAGCATAAGGGCTGAAAATTTTGGGGAGGATTTTAATTGATAACATTGACCCCCAGTGCTCAGCTGGTATTTATTTTATTGATCCCAAAAGGATCAAAGACAAAGTCAACTTCAGCGGTGTGATCACTTCCTATATGTTTGTGTTTTCTACTTGGGTGTATGAAGCAAAGGCTGTTGGTCGGGGACACCACTTGTAGCATTGTTAACTATACACAAAAATAACCAGGAACAAGAGTGTGTCGATGTAGTATTTAGTTTGCTTCGTTCAGCTACACATTGTGAGGGCAAATACCATCAGCCTTCTAAAATCTCAGTCTTGTCTCCCGTCTGACTGGGAGCTTCTTTTCCGCAGACCAGCTCCCTAGTTAGCCCGCAGTGAAGGTCCTGTCTACAGGCGCAGGAGTGGCTGTGTGGTAAGTAGCTTGCTAAACAACCACATGGTTCCAGGTTCAGTCCCACTGCGTGGCACCTTGGGCAAGTGTCTTCTGTTATAGCCCCGGGCCGACCAATGCCTTGTGAGTGGATTTGGTAGACGGAAACTGAAAGAAGCCTGTCGTATATATGTATATATATATATATATATGTGTGTGTGTCTGTATTTGTCCTCCTAGCATTGCTTGACAACTGATGCTGGTGTGTTTACGTCCCCGTCACTTAGCGGTTCGGCAAAAAGAGACTGATAGAATAAGTACTGGGCTTACAAAAAGAATAAGTCCCGGGGTCGATTTGCTTGACTAAAGGCGGTGCTCCAGCATGGCCGCAGACAAATGACTGAAACAAGTAAAAGAGAGTAAAGAGAGTTCGTCTGTAGTTCCCTACAAGATGGTAGGAATGCCACTGAGCATTTTTTGTTTGGTGCAGCAATGATCCTGCCAGCTTGCCGCCTTAAAATAGCACACTAATATTACTTTTGCATTCTTTCAAACAACTCTTTTGGTTAACATTGCTTGGAAGTTATTTTACTGACATTTAAAACTTTAGATATACTTATAACTTTCATTCATAAATAATGTTATGAATTTTAACTTCAAGATTAATTATTCTGTAAGGTGATATTTTATTGCTAATAAAAACATGTATTATATATTTAAATCCTTTGAAATTTTATTAAGCACTGTTCATGAAGTGCAAAATAATTGATTTACGAATCTGAATCACTATAAGTTTCCTCTTTGGAATCATCTCTGTTGTCCTCTTTTTCAATTTTTAATAAATCTTTTCATTCTCTGCATTTGAAATCCCACATTTTCTTGTAATGGTTTTTACTACAGTTTTTTTTAGAAACAATGTAGCAAGATTTTGTCACATCCCCACATAACTCAGCCAATCAGCAGTAAAGTATGTACATCATCACTCTTTATGAATGACTTTTTTCCATCAACTAGCCATCTATTTGTTCCTCTCTGAATCATCATCATCATCGTTTAACATCCGTTTTCCGCGCTAGCACGGGTTGGACGGTTCGACCGGGATCTGGGAAGCCGGGGGCTGCACCAGGCTCCAGTCTGATCTGGCAGAGTTTCTACAGCTGGATGCCCTTCCTAACGTCAACCACTCTGCGAGTGTAGTGGGTGCTTTGGTTATCTTTAATGTCTGTACAGAATACTACCGCAAAACATGGCCATACAGTACACCTTCAAATTACCCAAATAAACTGTATTCATTGTCCTAGATTTATTTTACTAGTGACTTTGGTATACATACCTTCTAAAAGTATATCTCATTCAGCTTGTTTTCACTAAGGCTGGTCACAGCAGTCATGAGTCAGCCACTAATTTCAGATTTAAGAAAAACCAAAATAACCTTCTCCTGATTCAGTCTCCTAAATAGCTACGTTTTGGCTGGACCATTTTGTCTTAGATATATAGATTTAATGAAGGTAAACTGTGATATTGTCCATCCACCTTTTCATCTGCTACCCTCCTTCAACTTGTTGTAACATCCATTCATTTGTTCGATGATCCGTGTGATTAGTAATATTCTCCTATACTCTCACCTTTCAAACACATTGATTATGTTCTCTTTGAATTCCTTCAGAGTCCATACTTTGCAAACATAAATGCCTATTGGCCAAACGAATCCTAGCACTTCTGCTGCTCCAGATGTTATTAAACTTTTTCATATGCTATGGCTTGCCATGTCCGAATGAATGGACAATATCATTAGTTGGTTGGACAAGAGTGACAAGGCAGCTGGAGAATTCGTGCTTTATCAAGAAGACTTTCATAGAAGTGTCAGCAACATACTGCATGCATACAATACATAACGATGAATTTGTGATGCAACTGAATAACATTCTCAGCAAGGGATCCCCTACTATCTGAGGAACGGAAGGATATTTTAACCCTTTCATTACCAACCCGGCTGAAACCGGCTCTGGCTCTGAGTACAAATGTCTTGTTTCCATAAGTTTTGAATTAAAATCTTCCACCAAACCTTAGTCACAATTAACCCTTTAGTATTTAAACCGGCCATAATCGGCCAAAATATTTAATCTGTTTTATATTCAAACTGACCAGATCCAGGCCCTCACACCTACCCTACAATGTTATTCTACATTAAGTAATTACACCATCAAGATCTTGAAGATATGAGATAATGCATGATTAATTCAAATCAATGTGAATCAATAAGCATTATGTTTGATAGAATAATCTGAACACTAAAGGGTTAATGTTCCTAACACTAGCTGAATGATAACTAAATTATTTCACAAAATTCTTTATTATATTTAAAATTAATTGAAAGAAACAGAGAGCATCTCAAAATAAATACAATACCAAAAGGGTTAGGCTAGGTCCTTTATACATTATGTTTGATATAAAAGATAGGATGGTCACAGTAGAAATGCTTTTGGTTATTTGTCTGGTCAATCAAAGCTGATCTGCTGCTAAGCAACAAGTTTTACACTGATTTGAATCAAGAAGAAAGTAACTAATTAGGGAAAAGGGTTAATTTAGTGGAACGGAATGTTGTTACAATCTTGAGCTGATTATTGTTATTATTTTTTTCTTTTTTCTTGTGAGTCAGTCTGTTATCGATCCATCTACCACAAAAACAAAATTGACCGCTTCCTTTATTTTCACACAAGTTACAGATATTGTTAAAAGCATTCGGTTGAAATCAGTCCGACCATAATACTGGCGAATGAGTAATTGTTGGGGAACCAGTATGATATCTTTAAGCTAACTGGCATAGTGCTATGGCTCAGATTATTCCAGTCACACTACTTTGTACATTGTATACTCTCTTTTTACTCTCTCTTTTACTTGTTTCAGTCATTTGACTGCGGCCATGCTGGAGCACCGCCTTTAGTCGAGCAAATCGACCCTGGGACTTATTCATTGTAAGTCCAGTACTTATTCTATCGGTCTCTTTTTTGCAGAACCGCTAAGTGACGGGGACGTAAACACACCAGCATCGGTTGTCAAGCAATGCTAGGGGGACAAACACAGACACACAACACACACACACATATATATATATATATATATATATATATATATATACATATATACGACAGGCTTCTTTCAGTTTCCGTCTACCAAATCCACTCACAAGGCATTGGTTGGCCCGGGGCTATAGCAGAAGACACTTGCCCAAGATGCCACGCAGTGGGACTGAACCCGGAACCATGTGGTTGGTAAGCAAGCTACTTACCACACAGCCACTCCTGCACCTATATATAAATCATTTCATTTTCATCATGCTTTTTTTCTCTTAGTTAATTTTTCTTACTTAACTCAAAGTGTTACTATTATCTGTATAACTGCAGCAATAAGAAACATGGCTGACCTAAAAGTGTAAGAGTATGAATAATGCCAATTGCTGTGGATTGAAATAGTAGAATTGCTCTGTAAACACAACCAGAGTATCGGTTGTGGTGCTCCATAAATACAGCCACTAATTTAGTTAAGAATAACACTGTGTAACACGATCTTTGTCTTTGGGAAGCAACTGTGATTTCCTATTTGCTTACCCCTAGAACCTATGAAAATTGGATAATATTTCCTTCAAATATTGCTTTTGTTACATTTATTCAAACCCCAAAGAATCCCTCTCAATACATGGCTGTGATGTTCCCCCGCTACTTTTGCTCATGGTCAGAGATGTATATATTGTCAGCCACTAAAGGACATGCTCAAGTGGATAAGGTCAAACAAATGACAAGCAAATCTGTGGTTGCAGAAGCGTTAGCACATCGGGTGAAATGCTTAGCGGTATTTCGTCTGCCGTTACGTTCTGAGTTCAAATTCCGCCGAGGTCGACTTTGCCTTTCATCCTTTCGGGGTCGATAAATTAAGTACCAGTTACTCACTGGAGTCGATGTAATTGACTTAATACCTATGTCTGTCCTTGTTTGTCCCTTCTGTGTTTAGTCCCTTGTGGGTAATAAAGAAATAGGTATTCAGCAGAATATTTGTTATAATGATGTTCCTGTTTCCACAACTCAGCACTGAATTTGTCTGAAATGTAATAGAAAATAGATTGGTTTCAAAAGATTGATGTCCAGATCACAAAAGCAAAGTTTGAAGGGAGTAGTAGTTATTTCCTTTGATTTCTAGATAGAAACAAATAGGAAACAACACTGACCAAAGAAGCAAAAATTCAAATTTTGTTTCAAAATGTAATTAATCCAGACTAATATTGCTTTTGTTACATTTATAACCCTCCCCCAAAATTTCAGGCCTTGTGCCTATAGCAGAAAAGATTATTATTATTATTATTATTGTGAGTAGAGAGAATCGTTAGCGCATCAGAAAAATGCCTTGCGGTAATTCTTTCAACTCTTTACATTCTGAGTTCAAATCCTGTCAAAATCAACATTGCTGTTCGCCCTTTTGTGGTTGATATATCTAACCCCTCCCCTCAAAACTGCTAACCATATGCCCTAAATTAGAAATTAATGATATGCTGGATCAAGCCAGTTGAATGTTTATTATACAATAATAACTTCAGATACCTGAGCTGTATTACAGAAAAAGCATTTAAATAAATCTAAACAAACAATATAAAAAAGGAAAAAAAAACAAAGAAAAATTTTAGATTTGCGTTCTTGCCCCACCCACATAGACACACACCATTTAACTACATCATAACTCTTTGTTATGTAGCAGCTACAGAAGTAACTATTTCTACTCTTCCTTTATGTTTTTTTTAAAATCCGGAAGCAGATGGTTTCCTGTCTTACTCTGACAAATCAGGCTCTGTTGAACCTGAATGTAGCAGATGTTGTAATTGTCTTGATTTTACTTGCCTTCTCTTTTCCTGGATAGAACGTAAATACAAGAATGTATTTAGGAAATAAACAAAGAAATGTTTATTAATTCTGTTTGTATAAGCTAATCAAATAAGCTTGGCCGACATATGTCCAATCTGAATTATCAAATCAATTCAATTTTACCAGTGAATAAAA
Organism: Octopus sinensis; assembly: GCF_006345805.1. NCBI lineage: Eukaryota > Metazoa > Mollusca > Cephalopoda > Octopoda > Octopodidae > Octopus > Octopus sinensis. Next base: position 44,854,970 of record NC_042997.1, read on the forward strand.
GTGAGCAGTGAGAGTGTTCCAGGAGGCTTCATCACTGAGATGAAAGAATTAGATGATCATGAAGTGGGGAGTAGTACGCAGTTAGAGAAGCACAAAGGTGGCTATGGGGTTGGAGATGTGCAACTATTTACTTCAGCCAAACTGGAGCTGTTCTTGTAGTAAAAATGGAAAAGAAACAGTATGTCTATGGGATAGTGATTGAACCCGGCTGGTGATTTAATTGTTGCCAATCAGTCGAACAATCATCCTTCTTTGATCAGAGATGCTGGCATGTTTGCAGCTACGACGGAAACACCACAGCCCCATCAACATGAGCAGCGAACTGAAAAATTTTTTTTATTCGAAAGAAGAGGCCCTTTCTTTTGTTTTTTTTCAAGATGCATTTTCGGCTATTTTATATATGTAGAGTTGCCGCAAAAGGTCATCAATCAATGAAAGGAAAACTTCTACATGGTTGCTTGACCTGTTAGAAATAGCTATTAAACCTCCCTCACACCACAATATACTGTCTTAAAGAAAAGACTGACTAGATAATGTAGCATTGGACACACTAGCCTAGCTAGTGAACATGGGCGTGGTTGAGGTGGGTCATGGGGGGGGGGGGTGCAGCCCATCCTGTGGAAAGCATTTCAGGGGTGGAACTTTAGGGTCTGCTGTATGTACAGACCTGTATAGGCTTAGGGACCTGGCAAGGAGGGCAGTAGACTTAAGGGCTGCCCTGAGAAGCACATACTCTAGTTATTCCACTGTTGGATATACAAAAAAGACAAGATAATCATTAGGTTCTCCACTTTCTGTCATCAGATCCTGAGAATCCAACAAAGTCTTTAACCAAAACATACACAAGTTAACATATGTTAGGCGCAGGAGTGGCTGTGTGGTAAGTAGCTTGCTTACCAACCATATGGTTCCGGGTTCAGTCCCACTGCGTGGCATCTTGGGCAAGTGTCTTCTGCTATAGCCCCGGGCCGACCAATGCCTTGTGAGTGGATTTGGTAGATGGAAACTGAAAGAAGCCCATCGTATATATGCATATATATATATATATATATATATATATATGTGTATGTGTGTGCATATGTTTGTCCCCCTAGCATTGCTTGACAACCGATGCTGGTGTGTTTGCGTCCCCGTCACTTAGCGGTTTGGCAAAATAGACCGATAGAATAATTACTGGGGTTTACAAAGGAATAAGTCCCGGGGTCGATTTGATTCGACTAAAGGCGGTGCTCCAGCATGGCCGCAGTCAAATGACTGAAACGAGTAAAAGAGTATATGTACCCAAACATGGGCTTAATGTTCAGACATCCACTCAAACACTCTCAAAAAAGCCCTAAACACATAACTCTTTAACCCCGCTGCATAGATTTTCACCCACATGCTGTCTTGCAGCCATTTCAGATTCGTTGGTGCCAAATGATGTAATGATAAATACTTTGCTCATTTGCCTCCCTCGACTTTGTTTACTCTTTTTTTTTCCAGTATCCTCAAACAGGATGTGAATTTTTTCACCTCCAATAACAGAGAGCAATCACCTTTTTTTTATCCTACATGTCATCTCTGAAGAGGTCGTGACCATGCGATCATCTAACAACCAGTGCAAAATCGATCAATAAGATCGATCTGAAATACATCTTTAATACTGTATACTTTGATTGATATATTCACTGTATTAACAAATATATGAGTGCGTTGTTTTCTGATGTACAGATTCTTCTATGACTATGTGTATGTGTGTGTGTTATGTCGATCTTTATTTGTCAAGTGGCTAAGTTACATTGACTACAGTTTTATTTTTAGAAAGTTATTACTCTTGAAACAATTGAAAAACCCTATAAATGCTGTTTCTATATAGTCTTTGTTTTATACACACTACATGGTCATAGATGAGGGATGCGTCATTTACTTTTAGTACCAGATGGCACATGCATCATCTTTACTTTCTCAAGATTTTTATTAGTTGAGGTTACTGAAGTAAATTTACTGACTGCATGAATAACCTCAAATGAAGTTTTTTTTCTCATTATATTAAATATGCAAAGTGTAACAGTGTGTGTATCTAGCCTTGGTTATACTGCCTTTTCAGACAAAAAACAGAATGATTTATTCAGATTACGTTGTCTAATATTCCACTCTCACTCTTTTTAAGATGGTGAATGTGATTTGAGATTTCGCTGCTATATCTAGTGGGTCAAACGAATATGTAGTGAGCTTGTCATTGTCTTGTAATGTTAACCTCATATTGCATGGTACAGTACAATGAATGATGTTATGGGAAACACTTTTAGTCAAGGAGGTAAGGCCCATCATCTTTTACAGGCCCCACTGGAGGAGGGAAAATGGTATTCTCAAACTGAAGGCGGCGAGCTGGCAGAATCGTTAGCATGTCGGGCGAAATGCTTAGCTGTATTTCGGCTGCCGTTACGTTGTGAGTTCAAATTCCGCCGAGGTCGACTTTGCCTTTCATCCTTTCGGGGTCGATAAATTAAGTACCAGTTATGCACTGGGGTCGATGTAATCGACTTAATACCTATGTTTGTCCCCTCTATGTTTAGCCCCTTGTGGGTAATAAAGAAATAGGTATTCTCAAACTGGAGACCTGCTCTGAATGTTTGCAATAGAGTATGCTCCACTAGAAGTACCCAAAGCTCCAGGTGCTGGTGTTAGACTAAATTTGTTGCTCAGCTCATCGCCCAAGAAAGCCATGGCAGGATTTGAACGTTCAGTGCAGAGTCAAAACAAATACTGGAAAGCTTCTAGGTTGGTGTTCTTACCATGTTGCTAGTCTCTCATCCTGGATTGGTACTTTACTTATTTAATTAGTTTGATTGATCTAGAAAGGTTGAAAGGCAAGTTGATCTTGGTGGTACTTGAACTCAGTTTGGAGAGGAATTAAACAAAAATAATTTTTTCCCTCACTCTAACCAATTTACTGTCTAAAAACATTCATTGTATATTTCGAAACTGAAAGTATATCTTTATATATAAAAGAGAGGTTGTGTGCTGTCTGTCTCCTATGATTTAGATTCCTAACTACTCCCACATTTTGCGGTGCAGTGTAACCAAAAGCGGGTATCTTATAGTTGTGATTCATATCAAGCCCTTCTGGGTATTAGCACGCATCTACGATGAGTCTACGATTTAAAAGAAAATTTACCATCATTTTTTTCCATTTTTAATGCATTTTTGGTATATATAAGGGAAGTAACTCTCTAAAAATTTATTATTAAATCTCAGAACGTAAAAAGCTACAGTAACACCCCCCCTTTGTGGTTAGCGGTATTGAGATGGCTATTATACTTTACATGTCTAAAAACGCTTATATAGTTATTTCCCTTACAAACCCGAGCAACGCCGGGCGATACTGCTAGTTGTTTATAACCAATCTTTGTTGAGGAAATTATAGCCTGTTTAATAACCCTGTATATTATTGGTACTTCCACTTCCACTACAGTGAAAGATAAAGAGGATTTTATTGGAAATGTCAGACTGCTAGGAGGTACCCAAAAGTAACCGAAAATTTTCTCTGCGGGAGAGACCCATTGTAGTTCAGGTTTCCGCTGCTAGAAACCACTTGATGCAACCATCAGGCATTAGTCTGCCAACCAGCATCGTTTGCCGATGTCTTACTACTCCGTGATGTGTCTTTGTTTTGGAGTGCTTTTCTCCTGTTCATCGTTTTCACATTGTCTGAAATGAAGGAACAACGTGCTTCTGTAAAATTCTGTTTTCTGCTAGAAAAAACGACAGCTGAATCAGTTGTCATGTTTCAAACGACTTACAAGGATGTTGACATGAGCAAAACACATGTTTATGAGTGGTTTCTATCTTTAGGCATCGTCACTTGTTGCTTGAAGCCCAACCTTGTTCAGAGCAACCATCGATCTCTTGAACGGATGAAAACAACATGAAAATTCATGAACTGGTCTTGGAAGACTGTCACTGAACAATTGACGAACTTGTGGATATAACTGGAGTTCCTGCCAACGAATTTTGAGTGAGGAATTGCAAATGGAAAGAGTTAGCAAAATTTGTGCCTCACTTGCTCACAGAAGATCAAAAGCAGTCACAACTGAATGCATGTCACGAACTGAAAGAACAGTTGTAAGTTCGAAGGTCATCACTAGTGACGAAAACTGATGCTATGGAATTTGCAGATGTGGAAGAGGCAAAGAAAAAAAATGACTGAGGCATTAAAAGGTATCACTTCACAAAAGTTCCAGCACTGCTTCAAATAGTGGAAAATGCACCTGGACTGATGCATTGTTTCAAATGGAGAATACTCTGAAGGTGATAAAAGTGTAAACATGTAAAACTAAGTGAATAAGATAATATTGTAAAATTATGGTTTCTATTGGGTATCCCCTTGTACATATTTTAATGCATTTGACTGAGCACCTCACAAATCTGAGTCTAAATTCTTTAAATATCCTGATCACAAATAATCTCTATATATGAAACAAAGGATGTCTGTGTGTAGTACATATGCATTTCTACAGTTTTCAACTGATTTTCACCAAACTTAACACACACATTACTTATGTGCCAAGGATAGTCATGCACTATAACATTTCCCCCAGAGCTTCTGCGTAAAGCGAGAAACTGAGAAAAATGGTGCTTTACACTGTTTTTCTCTAAAAACTTCTGCAGTTTTCAACCGATTTTCTCCCTTTTCTTTCTGTTTATGTCTCTCTTCTCTCTCTTTTTCTCATTCTCTGTTTCTCTTACTTACACATATTCCCTCTCACCCTCTGTAATAGTTTCTCTCTTTTGGTCTATATCTATTTTTTACCCCCCCCCCATCTCTCTCTCTCTCTCTCTCTAATTCTAACTCACACCCTAACTTCTGTCTACAAATTGCCTTCTGTGTATGTCAATTAGTCATGCATAAAAATCTCTGTTGTTATAGTTTTTGTACGTTCTCCCTGGAAAACAATTTACTTATTTTAGATTTTTGTTCACCCAGCCAGTGTGTTTAAATTCAGTTTTGCAACAGATACCTAAAAATTGACTTCATTGTACTTCAATTTTGTTGTGCATAAATATATTTTTCTTTATGGTATTTGTATGTTCTCCCTACGACATTATTTTACTTATTTTGAATTTTCTTGTACTTTGTCTATTTAAATACACTATTTACATTTCCTCCTCTATCGAAAATGTTGTGCGTATGGTTGTGCATGTGTGTGTATGACCGTTTTGGGCCACATATAGCCAATAAGCCTTTATAATTAACCAATGAGATTTGAACCATGCCTCTGAGCAGTCATGCATTAGAAAAAATCCATCCTAAAGTGGCTCAAATTTTTTCGCTCAAGCTATTTTCTTTTAGAGGGCTCTCACTAAACAAATTGAAGGCATGGCTGCTCTCGATTATTGCGATCGCCTTAAAGCCTTGAAACTTTACTCCCTCCAGCGTCGCCGTGAGCGGTACATCATTTGTACGATGTGGAAAATATACCGCCAACTTTGCCCAAACGACCTAAACATTAGCTTCAAGGTTCATCCAAGACTTGGACCACGGGCTATACGTCCCCTGCCCAATTCAAGATCACAACATACATGTACACTGCAACATAATTTCTTTTCCTCAACAGGCCCTGCCCTATTTAACATTGTCCCGAGGGAGATCAAAGAGGAAAAGGATCCCATCAACTTTAAACAGAGTCTGGATAGATTCCTTCAAAGAATACCAGATAAGCCACCCATAATTGGATACAACTCACCCAACAAGAACTCACTACTTGAACAAAACTGGATACAACTCACCCAACAAGAACTCACTACTTGAACAAAACTGGATACAACTCACCCAACAAGAACTCACTACTTGAACAAAACTTGACTTAAACAAAACTTGACTTAAACAGGATTCGAATAATCCTATCAGGTGGTGCTATTAAGTTAGACATGGCCTGGACCAATCTTTGGTCGAAACATATCTGAGTTTATCTAAGTTTATAAACTGAACGGGGTTTGTAAGTTCTTTCTACAAATTGACTTCCTTGTCTATATATATAAAATTCATTGTCTGTCTGTTTCCTATGCATTCTCAAACAGCTTGACCAAATCAAATCAAATTTTACAAGACTCTGTGAATGTCAAATTTTATCAGACTCTGCGAGTGTCAACATGTAATTTTTTTCATTTGGATTAAAACAACATAACATTGGCACTGGTTTGGTATTATGTGTCAAAAGTTAAAGAATAAGATGTATATTGTAATGTCATATAATATTTTGTTGTGCCTGGGGAAAGTCATTCTCTTTTAGTGCCTTATTGCCAACAACTGTTGAAAAGGTTGCAAGGCGCAACAAAAATTTTAGGAAAATTAAATAGGAATGGCTGTGTGGTAAGTAGCTTGCTAACCAACCACATGGTTCCGGGTTCAGTCCCACTGCGTGGCATCTTGGGCAAGTGTCTTCTGCTATAGCCCCGGGCCGACCAATGCCTTGTGAGTGGATTTGGTAGACGGAAACTGAAAGAAGCCTGTCGTATATATGTATATATATATATATATATGTGTGTGTTTGTGTGTCTGTGTTTGTCCCCCTAGCATTGCTTGACAACCGATGCTGGTGTGTTTACATCCCCATCACTTAGCGGTTCGGCAAAAGAGACCGATAGAATAAGTACTGGGCTTACAAAGAATAAGTCCCGGGGTCGGTTTGCTCGACTAAAGGCGGTGCTCCAGCATGGCCGCAGTCAAATGACTGAAACAAGTAAAAGAGTAAAAGAGTAAGTAAATGAGTGGAAACGTTACTGGTGAGTGTGTTAAATAATAAGGCACTAAAAGAGATTGACTCTCCCTAGACACAACAAAATTTGCTTCAACACAGGAACTCATATAAAGAATCTTGCAAATCAAATCCAAAAACGAAGACATATAATATTGTTTCACTTTTATTCTTTCACTTTCTATTCTACTCTTTTACTCTTTACTCTTTTACTTGTTTCAGTCAGTTGACTGCGGCCATGCTGGAGCATCGCCTTTAGTCGAGCAACTCGACCCCAGGACTTATTCTTTGTAAGCCCAGTACTTATTCTATCGGTCTCATTTGCCGAACCGCTAAGTGACGGGGACGTAAACACACCAGCATCGGTTGTCAAGCAATGCTAGGGGGACAAACACAGACACACAAACACATACACACACACATATATATATATACATATATACGACTGGCTTCTTTCAGTTTCTGTCTACCAAATCCACTCACAAGGCATTGGTCGGCCCGGGGCTATAGTAGAAGACACTTGCCCAAAGTGCCACGCAGTGGGACTGAACCCGGAACCATGTGGTTGGTTAGCAAGCTACTTACCACACAGCCACTCCTGGAATAATTTATATCCTAATGTGAACAACATTATGCATTGGCAACTTTCCATCATTACTGCCATGACAGCTGAATGAGGGGTCAGTGTATGTGTGTAGACTGACATAACAAACGGCTGGAAGTGAAACTTTTGACCAAAAACAATTAGGTTACAGGTCCATTTACCGTTCAATTACCGGTTCATAATTATCGCAGCAGTTGCAAGGTATTTACAATTACATATTTACTCTTAAATTAATGAAGTCTCAATAGAGAAGGGAGATGAGACTTTCTGGAGATCAACAAACGCATGCTGCCACACGTCAAATGGATTCTCAAGGGAGAAGGGAGATGAGACTTTCTCAAGATCAGCAAACCCTACCCTAACCCCACCCCCAATTTTCCATGACAAGTTAGGGCTTGGAATATTCCAAAGGGACGCATGACATATCGCTTAGTGAAATTAGTCCATTACTTACTCCACAAATGTTTTGTTGTCAAAGTTGCACTTTCCCTTATCATCTGTTTCAACATAATTGTAATCTTTATATATAAAAGAGAGGTTGTGTGCTGTCTGTCTCCTACGATTTAGATTCCAAACTACTCCCACATTTTGCGGTGCAGTTTAACCAAAACCGGGTATCTTATAGTCGTGATTCATATCGAGCCCTTCTGGGTATTAGCGCGCGTCTATGCTTAGTCTACGATTTAAAAAAATATTTACCATCAATTTTTCCCATTTTTAATGCATTTTTGGCATATATAAGGGAAGTAACTCTCTAAAAATTTATTATTAAATCTCAGAACGTAAAAAGCTACAGTAACACCCCCCCTTTGTGGTTAGCCATATTGAGATGGCTATTATACTTTACATCTCTAATAATGCTTATATAGTTATTTCCCTTACAAACCCGAGCAACGCCGGGCGATACTGCTAGTATGATATATACAAACTATGCCATTTTAATCCTGAGCAATGCCAGGTATCTCTGCTAGTATTAAATACTGATGATTTAGCTCATGACATGTATCTCTCATTGGAACTAGAAAAGTGGAAATAGTCCAAATATTATACAGAGATAAAGATGCCTTCCGTTCACAATTTATGATTGTAAGTTTTGATCTTAAAAGATATAGAACTAACCACTCCTGTTTTCTTTTTGTGTAGGTTGGGCACTTAAGGCAAGTTTCATCTACAATAGCACTGGGCCAACCAAACTCTTGTGAATGAATTTGATTGTTGGAAACTGAAACAAGCCAAGTCGTGTGTGTGCTATGTGTATGTGCCTGCGACCGAGTGAGGTTGTATTTTCCTAATGTTTGTTGGCTTGTAAACAATTGCTTCCTAACAATGTTGTCCTCATACTGCCCATGAAAGCATGGTCAGGTATCTTGACGTGTCTTCACATGTGTGATATTGATAAACAAAAAGCTCCTTCAAACGATGTCTTTTGTTTCCAGTTCATCGCATGCAAAAGAGTCCTGAATGTTTGTTTTTCAATAGACTGCCAGATTATCACTTCATTTGGAAACAAGTTGAGATTGGCGACTGGAATGGCATCTGACTGTGGAAGAACTCTAACCCAACATACTCTTGTCTGACCCAAGCAAGCAAGGAAAGTTGAAAGACGAAGTTGACCTGAGTTTGAAAATGGAATAGAGAGCCAAAAACGGAAAAATATTTTTTAGTCCAACACTCTACCCTTCACCACCTTGTTACACATTAATTTGAAATGTATACAAACAGATTCCTCCATATATTCTGGAATTTACAATTTTTATTGGCACCTGTGTCGGTGGCACATAAAATCACCCACTACACTCTCGGAGTGGTTGGCGTTAGGAAGGGCATCCAGCTGTAGAAACACTGCCAGATCTGACTGGACTGGTGCAGCCTTCGGGCTTGCCAGACCCCAGTTGAACCATCCAACCCATGCTAGCATGGAAAGCGGACGTTAAACGATGATGATGATGAATGTTTTATTGTAATTATTTCTACTACATATTTTATTGTGTGTGTATTATTATAAAAAACAAAAAAAATTCTTGCTAATTTTTTTAATATCAATTTTCTTACTTTTTCAGATGATGGTCATAAAACACATCTTCAGTTACTGCCACCGGCTAAAGATTTTTGCTTTACTTTTTATAATACTTATTGTTGGTGTCATCTTTCTAAATACGAATATATTTCCAGAAAATGTAAAGCTTATTCATGCTTACAAAGACATGCAGCAGATACCCCAACGCCAGTTTTGTACTATATTTACTTCATGGACGACAAGAAAAGATAAAGCAACTGTACACAATAACACTTTGCATTTATGGACACAGTTGGTACCTGATATTCAACCAGTTTTATTTACAAATGAATCAGTTCTTGCTCAGAAAGCTCTTGCTCATGGCTGGAAAGTACTACCAATTTCACATGCTGCTTGTGGAAATTTACCTGTGCTAAAGAGCATGTTTTTGGATGTTCAGCGCAATTTTCCGTCCCAAGTTTATGGTTATGCCAATTCAGATATTCTCTTTGATTCTACACTTAATACCACTCTACGTTCAATCTTAAAGCACAAACAATTTTACCAAAACCACAGTTTTCTCATAACTGGCCGTAGAACGAATGTTAATTTTCATAATCTAACTGTAAAAAGTGTCAGAAATCTATCCACGATTGCATCAAAAGGGTCTTTAGCAAGAATATGGGGCGAAGACTATTTTTTTACAGGAAATCGTTTTCCCTGGAGTAAATTTCCTAACATGGTTATTGGACGGGTCGCCTTTGATAATTATATCGTCATGTTTGGAAACAGAAACAAAGCATATGTTATTGATCCTACGTCTAACCTATTAGCAGTCCACCAAACCACCAGTGATGGTAACCTAGCTAGTTCCAAACGACCAAATGCAAAATGTAATACCAAGTTGATTCAACCGCAAAAATATAGACAGGGTTACGCAGACTGTATACCACTGGAAACAAGACATGATTTCCAAGGTATAATTCAAATGATCAAACGCAAAACACCTTCACTTTGTCACTGACAATTATAAATATTTTGGAATGTTTTATTGAAGGTATTTAAATATTTAACATATGTGATTTTCTCAGACATATCATCAGGCATTTTAAGAATAGAACTAACGTCAGTGTTTTTCATAAAATAAAAGTCAATCAAATCACTTTTTGACATTTACAACAACTGTTCAACAGCCATCTTACCCACACAGAATTTGCTATAATCACTGAATCATATACTGAACAAACATACTTATATATATATATATATATATATATATATATATATATATTGAAATAAAGCCATTTTTTTTTTGACACACACACACACACACTGCTAGCAAATAAATGTTCATGAATGTCACTCCAACTTCGGAGAGAAAAAAAAAAGAAAGAAACATTTGGTAATTTTTATCCTGGATACTCCCATATCTCTAAACATGGAATGCCATGACTGGATTGCTTTTCATCCATTGGTCAGCTGGAGCTATGCAACAAAAAAATCACATGAGCAGGTGAATAAGCTAGAAAAGAGATTGGTGGTGCATCTATGTTATGTTTTCATATATTTTTGTGAATACAGATCAAATGTTATTTATGTTTATTATGAAATAATTTATTTTAAATAAAGTGAAATAGCTTTGTGTATTTTCTTTTTGAGATTTTAATGTTTCAGATATAATCAATGCTCTCCAACATCGAGATTAGGCATTTTAACAAATGAACAAATGTTGGCGTTAGGAAGGGCATCCAGCCGTAGAAACATTGCCAGATCAAACTGGGCCTGGTGCAGCCTTCTTGCTTCCCAGACCCCAGTCGAACCGTCCAACCCATGCTAGCATGGAAAGCGGATGCTAAACGATGATGATGATGATGATGAACCAAATGTTTTTTTGTGTTTTTATCGTTACACACACACACACACACTCAGCTACAAAACAGTGTATGAGTTATAGTATTTAGTTAGGTACAGTTATGTTCTGATTACATAAACTGCCATCGTTTTATCAAAATTAACATGATTATATTAAAACATATGCAGATGTCCTGACATGAAATAATAGATCTTGGTTGATTTTAACAATGAGTAAAAAGCACCATCCGTTCGTGGCCGTTTGCCAGCTCTGTCTGGCCCCCATGCCAGTGGCACGTAAAAAGCCCCATCCGTTCGTGGCCGTTGCCAGCCTTGCCTGGCCCCTGTGCCGGTGGCACGTAAAAAGCACCATCCGTCCGTGGCCGTCTGCCAGCTCTGTCTGGCACCTGTGCGGGTGGCACGTAAAAAGCACCCACTACACTCTCGGAGTGGTTGGCGTTAGGAAGGGCATCCAGCCGTAGAAACACTGCCAGATTTGACTGGGCCTGATGAAGCCTTCTGGCTTCACAGACCCCAGTTGAACCGTCCAACCCATGCTAGCATGGAAAGCGGACGCTAAACGATGATGAAGTATTGAGTTTGATTAACTGAACTACCTATTCATTGAATTAACATGTGAATGTTCTACAGGCATGTACCCATAATGCAATTCTCAGGAAGAATCATTGTTTGCCATACAGGGGTCTTTGTGGTTTTTGTCACTGTTTACAATTATCGGCATGTCAATTGTTATTTCCCTTGTACATGCACACACATACACACATATACTCACACAGAGTTGAATGTTCACCATCCCACTTTCATTGCACACACACACACACACACACACAAACATTTACGTACCTCCCTTTTACATACATATACTCACACAGAGTTGAAATGCTCTCGCTACCAATCTGCCATCACCCCTTCCTTTCTCATTCATATGTTGTGACGAAGAAAAACGCAAGAGTATTATTATAATAAGAAAGATTATCTTTCTCGTATCTCCTACTCCTCTTTGTGTGCATGTGCAGCATCTTTGGTTACTATGGAAACAGAGCTTCTCGCCATGTTGATGTCTAAAATGCTCACTTCTGATTAACTAAAATACCCAAATTTTGCAAATTTTAAAGGCTAATAATTTATTAATTATGGATAAGAAAAATGAATTTCATTTCATAATTAGTATGCAAAACTTAATCCATATACCAAATTTGAAAACAGTTGGAATGAAATTGTAAACAGTGATGAAAACCACAAAGATCCCCATACTGTAGTGTAGCATAGGCTTGATGTTTTAATTACAGCTACGAATCCTTCAAACAAGTTTCAGCACAGTTTCTTTTTACCCAGTTTCACTCACAACGCTTGGGTCAGCTTGAGACTATGCTAAAAAAAAGAATTGCCTATGATGTCTTACGGTGGTATCGAACCTGGGATGTTGTGATTGCTGATTGGTTATGGATTGTTATTAATAGCAAAAATCAGTGCATAGTTGTGTGATAATCTTGAAGAAGAATCAATTTCTTAACCCGGTTGTGCAAATTTAAACATGACTGTTGCATCTTTATTGTTCAAGCAAGGTTTATCCTGTGTGATGGAAGTGGCTATACAATAGCACACCACAGCACATCATTAATCTATACAGTGTTGGTCAGGTAAAGGAATTTGTATAATTGACCTGAATGTCAACATCTCCATTCCTAAAATACCAGTTTTCCTGTCTACCTGATTTATAATCTGTGAGTTTCTGTTAACATACACTTCTGATGACCTTAATTCATGTCATTTATTTCAATTTCATTTCCTAATTGTAAATTTTTTTGCTTGGATTTCATTGCTCAGCTTATTTGAAAGAAAAGTAAAAAGGAAAAGAAGAAAGAAACCCTAAACAATGTAATTTCTATTTAATTTATGACCTTGCACCTACCTACTTAAGAAACTTATTGTTATTGAGATAACGAGAGATCTACATGGTCGCTCCATTTGGTGGAATTAGCAACCACATCTCTCAATGTGGTCCCCAGTATATTGTATTTAGGACTGGGGAAGGAATTATAGAAAAAACGTGAAATTGGATAAAATTTAGATTGTACCAGAAATGGGCAAGTGTAAGAAAAAAAATTAAATAAAGTTGTCTGATCAAGGCTGACCAGCTATTTAAAAAATAACTAGCATTAGTGGCCTGTAATGAATAGGACTCTTATAAAATTTAATGAATAACTTTATTGGTTTTCTCTGCCCATTCAAAGTACCCTGGATCCCAGAACGTCCCGCTGTGCTTGAGGAGACCTGTTGAGTCAAGTACATGAACATGAACATCGAAATAAATATCAATGGAAATAGTAGTTGTGATACCTGTGCCGGTGGCACATAAAAAGCACCATCCGATTGTGGCCTAGCCAGCGCCGACTCGACTGGCTTCTGTGCTGGTGGCACATAAAAAGCACCATCCGATTGTGGCCTAGCCAGCGCCGACTCGACTGGCTTCTGTGCTGGTGGCACATAAAAAGCACCATCCGAATGTGGCCGATGCCAGCGCCGCCCCGACTGGCTTCTGTGCCGGTGGCAAATAAAAAGCACCATCTGAACGTGGCCGGTGGCACGTTAAAAGCTCCGACCGATCGTGGCCGATGCCGGACCCCCCTGGCATCTGTGCTGGTGGCACGTAAAAAGCACCCACTACACTCACGGAGAGGTTGGCGTTAGGAAGGGCATCCAGCTGTAGAAACTCTGCCAGATCAGACTGGAGCCTGGTGCAGCCCCTGGCTTCCCAGACCCTGGTTGAACCGTCCAACCTGTGCTAGCACGGAAAACGGATGTTAAACGATGATGAGGATGATGATAAAAGATATCTTGAAAATTTCCTTGCACTGGCTATATTCCTCATTTCTGCTTCAGTAGCATATTGCTGCATTTGAATTGGCGCTGAGAAACTTGAGTATTTGTGAAGTTAACTTGACCTCTGGTGATTACAACATTGAGCATTGGAGATGATTTGTTCAAGGTGTATGAGCCACTAACGAGTGAGCCAGCTGTAACTTTGGGTTATATCCAGGTGTCTCATATACATTCCCAACCATATCACTCAATGACTTTTATTAAATTTTGTCTTCCTGCTCGAGAATATACATCAACCTTTGATATGTAGATTTTGTTATTGTTCTTGAAAGAAATAATTGATAATGTGTCTATATTTAAAGGAATGTTAACTAAATTGTTTATGAGACAGACTTCAGCAAGATCTAAGAAAAGTTGAAACCACTTCGTGGACTTCTTGTACCTCCTTCCACTCACCTCAAATCTATTGATCTTACTGGTAATTTTTGTTTCACTTTAGCGAGCACTGCTTGAAAAATCTATTTTTAGGATTTAATAAGGAAGTTGTTTAACATTTTTGGTGAGAAAGCGTAAACTCGATGTTTCAAGGTTCTTCACTCATCAAAATAATCTCTTTTTCAAAATGTGACCAGTCAGTTTGAAACAGATGCTTCATAATGAGAAAAAGTACCCATCTTTTTCTGTGGATCACTTCACACATCTCAAAGAAGAATCTAATAGCATCAAGAACTTGCTCAATGGATTGGCGTATAATGAGCCCACCAGCTTTACCAACTTTCCAAGCAATCTTTGTCTTTGGGACAGTGCAGACTCTGTGGATTAGGTCATGTGAAATAATTTAAGGCTCTTGATTAAGAGCATGTAGTTTTTGAATACTTTTAAAATTTCTTTCCTAAGCTATCTGAAGCAAATATCATTGTGGGTGTTTTTGTCAGACCCCAGATATAGAACATCCTGTAGTACACAGATTTATGATGCTCAGTGGAAGGGAGAAAGCAGTGTAGGAGGTTTTGTTGCAGTGATTCAGGAATTCTTAAGCAAGTGCATGTAGAGTTGGTTGAGTTCTAGGCTCCAGAATGTCTCTGAAAATTCACATCCTTGACACTAATCTTGATAATTAAAGAATACTGGAACATTCTCACTGGAGCAAGTCGAGTGCTTCTACCAAGTTACATTGGACTTTGAACAACGCCACCAAAAGCTATAAGGAAAACATGATGGGAGACTATATTTTGAAACTAACACGTGAAAGTGATTTACAATACCACTACAAATCTCGAAAATCACATAGAAGTGCAAACTTCTACGTTAACTTTAATATAATCGAATGATACGTCTTAAATATGATTCATCTATTTTTTGTTGACCTTAGGTGGATGAAAATGTCTGAATTTGGTCACTTTCTAATAGGAATTGCAAAAGTGGGAAATAGTAATTTTCTATATTTTTCCAATGTAAGCAATGAGAAAATAACATTACCCAAGAAAAAAAAGGGCATATTACTTAGTGTAATTAACGGGTCTACATTATCCAATATGTCTTTTATTTTTAGATGGTATGGCTAAATTTAGTTTTGGGGAAGATTTGACTACTATTAAAAGTGTCTTGTTGGATTGCCATGCTCATGATTTCAAGGGTTTATGTTGCTTCACAAACGAATGCTTGAGCATATAAAGACAACTAGAATGAGACAAATAATTTTCCAAAGATAATTCACTCCCACATAGATGAAAAAATAGAATTTTCACACAGGGATCTAAATGTGGTCGTGAACATGCCACACTGAGTCATTTGAGGACCGCCTAGTGTAGTAAGAAATGTTTTTATTTTTTGTTTTTTTTTGTTTTATATGGGAAGAAAACGAATGAATCAGGGACATCAGGTCAGAACTTTTGACAATATATCATTCCCTATTTCTTTACTACCCACAAGGGGCTAAGCACAGAGGGGACAAACAAGGACAGACAAACGGATTAAGTCGATTACATCGACCCCAGTGTGTAACTGGTACTTAATTTTATCGATCCCGAAAGGATGAAAGGCAAAGTCGACCTCGGCGGAATTTGAACTCAGAACGTAATGGCAGACGAAATACGGCTACGCATTTCGCCCGGCATGCTAACGTTTCTGCCAGCTCGCCGCCCTGTCATTACCAGTGGCATGCATCCCCCTCTCACACACTCAGGCTGGGAATTTCTGAGTGTCCCACCCTCCCCCATTTTCCTTGAAAAGTGTACTATTATATGCTTTGAGATTTGGGAGAGGGATTGAAAATGAAAATAGTTTCCGCCTATGAGGCACTGTTTTGAAGCAGTACATACAAATATTTCCAAAATATATACAGGAACTTCGTAATTAGGGAGCAAAAAATTTTTGAGACTGCCCCTTAATTATAATCAGTGTCAAATTTGATTAGCTCATTTCGTTAAGTTTCTTTTTGTTTTATTTGTGCGCAAACCCTTTGAAACATTGACAGCACCTCCTCTTCAGTTCCGCACCAATCCTTCAAGCATAAGGTCGTGTGCCACACCTACTACTGCTTAATTAGTATATTCAAAATAGTAGAGGCGCAATGGCCCAGTGGTTAGGGCAGCGGACTCGCGGTCGTAGGATCGCGGTTTCGATTCCCAGACCGGGCGTTGTGAGTGTTTATTGAGCGAAAACACCTAAAGCTCCACGAGGCTCCGGCAGGGGATGGTGGTGAACCCTGCTGTACTCTTTCACTACAACTTTCTCTCACTCTTACTTCCTGTTTCTGTTGTACCTGTATTTCAAAGGGTCGGCCTTGTCACTCTCTGTGTCACGCTGAATCTCCTCGAGTACTACGTTAAGGGTACACGTGTCTGTGGAGTGCTCAGCCACTTGCACGTTAACTCCACGAGCAAGCTGTTCCGTTGATCGTATCAGCTGGGACCCTCATCGTCGTAACCGACGGAGTGCTCCTACCTATCCTATATTCAAAATAAATTGACATATTTTGAAATTCTACCAAAAGTTGTGTAGTTGTCCGATTTTTCTTTTTTCATGAGTTTACAGGAAATATCTGGACCCCCTTTTTTCAATAAAAATTATTATCAAATAAAAAAAATGCTTTTTGCCTTTTAACTACCGCTCAAAAACTTTGAAACAGAAATACTCTCACTTCTAATTTCATAGCCATATTGAGGCAGCGAGCTGGCAGAGTTGTTAGCAAGTCACAAGAGACACTTTGCAGTATTTCACCTGAGCTGAAATTCCGCCTGGGTCGACTTTGCCTTTCATATGTTTGGAGTCCATAAATTAAGTACCAGTCAAGCACTGGAGTCGATGTAATCGACTAGACCCATTTCCCTAAAATTTCAGCCCTTGTGGAAGCATTAGAAAGGAATATCATAGCCATATTGAACTATGCCTATTTTAAAGAACATTTTATATAGAAACAAAATCAGAAAAAGATTTTCTAAAAAAGATATGTGTTTTTTCAGTGGAGTCTGATATGGCAAAGCTGATTTTATAAAAAAAGCATCAGTCAGATCATTCTGCATTTTATGATTATAACTTTTTTCTAAGATAAAACAACAGTCCACGAATTTCCGGAGTTTTTTACTACTTTGATTTTTTTTATAGTATCTTATGTCTCACTGTAATAAAAATAAAATATACGAGTTAATGTAAATTTTGATTAGTTTTTTTAATTAAAAAGCAATAGGTGCTTCTTTTTAAAGCATTTTATTTATTCGTATCATATTTTATTTTTTAAGTACAGTTGGCCATAAGTGAAAAACAACATTTATCAGGACACAAATATAATTGTAGAAAATTGTCAGGGTTACCGTCAAATCTTCAATGTCGACAAAACAGGCCTATTCTGGAAAAAAATGTCAAGAAGAACGTTTCTGGCAAGAAGAGGGGCGATGATACTAGGTTATAAAGCACTTCTACTCGGAGCTACTGCCAAAGTTGAATGCAAATTAAAATCGATGTTAATTTATCATACAATGAACCCAAGAGCATTAAAAGGCTGTAACAAGCGATCTCTTACAGTGGTTTGGAAACTGAATAAAAGGGCTTGGGTGACAAAGCAATTGTTTGAAGAATAGTTCCACATTTTAAAAATATTGCAAACAAAAATAATTTAGATTTCAAAGTTCCTTTAATTTTAGGTAATGCTCCTGGGCGTCCCACCTCACTTAATTTAAATAGCAATGTGAAGATTATTTCTCTACTACTAAATATGACTTCTTTACTACAGCCGATGGACCAAGGAGTGATTTCTACATACAAGCATATTATGTGTAGAGAACTTTTGCCCAGGTAATTCAAGTTATTACTGGAGATAATCCACTCGAAGAATTTTGGGCAAAAATTGATATTAAACAAGCAGTAGGCGCAGGAGTAGCTGTGTGGTAAGTAGCTTGCTAACCAACCACATGGTTACGGGTTCAGTCCCACTGCGTGGCATCGTGGGCAAGTGTCTTCTGCTATAGCCCCGGGCCGACCAATGCCTTGTGAGTGGATTTGGTAGACGGAAACTGAAAGAAGCCTGTCGTATATATGTATATATATATGTGTTTGTCCCCCTAGCATTGCTTGACAACCGATGCTGGTGTGTTTACGTCCCCGTCACTTAGCGGTTCGGCAAAAGAGACCGATAGAATAAGTACTGGGCTTACAAAGAATAAGTCCTGGGGTCGATTTGCTCGACTAAAGGCGGTGCTCCAGCATGGCCGCAGTCGAATGACTGAAACAAGTAAAAGAGTAAAAGAGAGAGAATATATATGTATAAATATGTTAAATAAAATGAAACAAAGCCAAGGCTGTTCATGAAGAATTATGTACATTATTTACAATTGACGGATATTTGTCCTCATCTTGTTTGTTGTTAACACAACGTTTCAGCTGACATACCCTCCAGCCTTCATCAGGTGTCTTGGGGAAATTTCGAACCTGGATATATGGCATAGTGGTTAAGAGCACGGCTACTAACCCAAAGATTCCGAGTTCGATTCCAGGCAGTGACCTGAATGATAATAACAATAATGATGATAATAACATCGAAAAATACCTTAGGAATGAGAACCCAAGTTCGAAATTTCCCCAAGACACCTGAAGAAGGCTTGGAGGGTATATCAGCCGAAATGTGTTAACAACAAACAAGATGAGGACAAATATCCATCAAATGTAAATAATGTAAAGCCAAGGCTGTGTGGAATTTATAGAACATTTATAAAGAGAAAAGTAGTCTTACAGTTTTTTCTGGGATATTAGGGATATCCCTTCACCAGAGACGATATAAGAGAGTTAACTAGAGGAATATAGTAGAGTTCAATAGAAGGAGTTAATATAAATACATACATATAAATACCTAAATATATGTTAGGAAGAGCATCCAGCTGTAGAAACACTGCCAGATCAGACTGGGCCTGGCGCAGCCTCCTGGCTTCCCAGACCCCAGTTGAACCGTCCAATCCATGCTAGCATGGAAAACGGACGTTAAACGATGATGATGATGAAATATATATATATATACATACATATATATATACACACACACACATACCTATATGTACATATATATACATATATATATGCATGCATATTATATACATCGATATATGTATATATATGTATATATATATATATGTATATATATATATATATATATATACACACACATATATATATATATATTATATATATATATATATATATATATATTATATATATATATATATATATATATAGTTGATCCAAACATGAAAACACAACAACGCGAGGACGTGGAACAAGTATAGTGTTATTGGACGCTCAGGAAAGGAAAGAAAGAAGGAGGATTTAACGTTTCGAGCGGAGCTCTTCGTCAGAAACATAGGAAAAGGAAAGATCCAAGGAAGGGAAGACGGAGAAAGAAAATCGCCAACGGTATACTCGCGGTCACATTTTGAATGACCGGAAGGGAATGGGTGAAGAAAAAGTTCTTTCGAAGACAGGAGAGTGCAAGAGGAGATATGTGTGTGTAATGATAGCACGTGTGTCTGTGTGTGTGTGTGGTTGTGGCTGTTAATCTATGTGTGTGGTTGGGCTTAGTATCGTTTAAGGTCAAGGAAGAATGTAGTAGGAGTAGCTCTAATGTCTACATACCCATGTGCGTAGAAGAATGGTCAATGGAAGGTACTGGTAGTTTGAAGTATGTGTTTGTGCATGTATGTTATATATATATATGTGCATATATATATATATAGATCGATATATATAATATATATATATATATATATATATATAATATATATATATAAATGAAAGAGTGGAGTTTAACGACGAATTAACAAAATTCCTTTATTTTCGACATATGTTTCGAAGGCTGCATATTCCTAATTTCGAAGGAATAAGGGGTGCATCATGCCGCCTTCTCATCAGGAAAAACAAGGAACTTATGTCAGCATCAAGATGCACAAAAACTTTTAGATGACTTCCCACACGGAGCCCATAGCGATAATGAGTGTTTCTTTAAAATATAACGGAATATTTTAAAGAAACACTCATTATCGCTATGGGCTCCGTGTGGGAAGTCATCTAAAAGTTTTTGTGCATCTTGGTGCTGACATAAGTTCCTTGTTTTTCCTGATGAGAAGGCGGCATAATGCACCCCTTATTCCTTCGAAATTAGGAATATGCAGCCTTCGAAACATATGTCGAAAATAAAGGAATTTTGTTAATTCGTCGTTCAACTCCATTCTTTCATTTATTTGTATTTAAAAAAACACACAAATTTCCACACGAAAGCACGTGATCTCTGCCCTAGGCATGTAGCTTCAACCGTGTTTTTCTGACGTGAATTTGCTACCCAAGTATCGGTTAACTGAATTATCCATAATAAGATAATTCATTCAACTACTACTCAAATATATATATATATGTATGTATATATATATATATACATACATAAATATATACACATGTATAGATACCTGTATATATATATATATATATATATATATATATATATATATATATATATATATATATATATATATATATATATAATATATATACATGTATATATCTACATATATATGTCCATATATATATATATATATAGCTAACTCCCAACACAACACATCCACACTCGTTCGTCTGGCCGAAATTATCCTCTCACTCAAATTCTTCTCGTTCACTGGTGATTTTTACCAACAAGTCTCGGGAGTGGCCATGGGAACGAGAATAGGCCCCAAATATGCGAACCAGTTCGTTGGCTACGTTGAATCCCAAATATTCTCAAGTTTCACTGGTCCCACTCCCGAACTATATGGCCATTATATTGACGACTGTATCTGTGCGACCTCACTCTCCCGTGAACATCTAGACTTCTTCCTCTCTTTTGTCAAATCTTTCCATCCTGCCCTCCACTTCTCCTGCACTATCTCTGAACCCTCTGTCTCCTTTCTTGACATTTTGGTCAGCATTCATCACTCCACTCTCACCACCTCCATCCACTACAAACACACAGACACACATACTGGATCTCTGCTTCACAAATAATAATATGGATCTCATCCATAATGTGAAAGTGACACCGACGCTACTCTCGGATCACAACATGGTAGAGCTGACCATGTATGGACCAAAGGAAAGCATGGACATGTAGCCTACAAGAAATTCTCAAAATATTTCTAGCTTGAACTTCCATATGCAAACTGGAGACAAATTGAGAAAAAGATCCTCAAACAAAAGTGGCCTAAATATTTCTCCTCACCGGACATCGACATGAAACTTCAACAATTCATGTCTGTAATGCAAGCCATATGTGTCCCAAGAGAAAGGCCACTGTACACAAGAACAAAATCCCCAGGGAGAGGAAAATTATGAGACGGCGTACAAAATTTTGTGCCCCAGCATGGCCGCGGCCTTCGGGCTAAAACATTTTTAAGGATTTAAGGAAAGAAATTGAAAGCAGTGAAAAGTCCTGCCTGAAAATACAACTGCTGGGGATTGAAAAAAATCTGCAACTCTCCCATGAAAAAGAAAGAGCAGACAAAGAAGCCTGGGCTATAGACAATATAAAATCTAACCCCAGAGCTTTCTACAAGTTTGCCATTGAACAGCTTCAGTGCACTGCAGGATAGGGCCACTCCTCGAAAAAGATGGTTCAATCACAGGCAACCCAATGAGGATAAGGGAAATACTAAATGAGCAATTCAAAAGTATTTTCACTCCACCACTAGGACATACATACATACGTACATACACATCCATCCATACTTACATAAGTGAATATAACGTATTTATATATATATAATATATATATATATATATATATAATAATAAATATTAGGGAATAAATCCAAATTTACAGGGAAAAATCAGATTTAAGATTGAATCCAATTTTATAGTAAAATATAATATAATATTAATTAGAGACAAAACCACTATTATGCAAATCAAACAAAGAAAGACTTAATCCAATACATAAAAAAATTTATATAAATTAAATCAAATTAATTTTATTTAATTTATATAAAATTTTTATGTATTGGATTAAGTCTTTCTTTGTTTGATTTGCATAATAGTGGTTTTGTCTCTAATTAATATTATATATATATATATATATATTATATATATATATATATGTATATATATATATATGTATTATTTTATTTTTATTTCTATTTTTATCTAGTTTCAGCTCACAAGCTGTGGCCATGCTGGGGCACCACCATTCGGTGTTGCTACATGATTTTACTTCACGAATGCTTTTTAGCAATTGCCATTTAGTGCATGAGAGAGTTCGATGCAGCTGCCCTCATCTGTACCTCTTGCCGTGAAGTTAGTTCATCTGGGACACCTGACAAGAAGAGATCCAGTTTTATTTTAAAGACATCTGCATCCACCCCATGCAGGTCTCTTAGGTTCTTCGGGAGAATATTGAAGAGCTGTGGGCCTGGGAAGCCCAGGCTATCACAGTATCTTGTCCTACATCTTGATGGCAAATTTGAAGTCTTTGGCACTATGCAGTGGCGCCCAGTTCTGGCATTTGTGTAACTCTTGATGCCAAAGTTTGGGACAAGTCCTTCTAGGATCTTCCAGATTTATATTATGGCATATCTTTCTCGCCTACGCTCTAAGGAATAGAGTCTCAATCTCTTGAGTCTTTCCCAATAGCTTATATGCTGCATAGAGGCTATCTTCTTCGTGTAGCTTCGTTCGATCGCCTTAAGCTCTGTGATTAACTCGACACTGGATGGTGACCATAGCTGAGAGCAATAGTCAAAGTGGCTTAGGACAAGTGTCCTCCAGAGGACCATCATGGTTTCCTGGTCTCTTGTTCTAAAGATTCTAAGAATTCATCCAGTCAGCAGCCTACATTTCATTGCCAATTTAGCAACATGCACCTGAAAGGTTGCATCATCACTCATGTAAATACCCAGATCTCGCACTGATTGTGCCTCTGGGATTGCAATCCCTCCGGGTCCAGTGTATTTATTGGGTATTGCATTTAGTTTTGCATGCTGATAGCATAAAGCTTGAAACTTTTCAGCATTGAACTGCATGCTATTCTTTTCAGCCCACTTGTATATTTTGTCCAGCTCACATTGCAGGTGCTTAGTGTCTTCAGGTTTCTGTATTGCCTGTGAAACCTTTGTATCATCTGCATAACTTGTGATCGTGGCTCTCTGCGTGGCTGAGGGCATGTCTGAGAGGGCCATTATGAACAGTAGTGGTCCCAAAACAGTGCCTTGCGGAACACCGCTCACCGTTACTACCACCTGACTTCTATCCTTCAGAAAGTCATGAAGCCATTCTCTCAATTTTCCAACTATGCCAAGATCACGCAGTTTGTGACATATCATTCCATGATCGACTTTATGAAAGGCCTTTGCAAAGTCAAGATATATCACTTCCACATTTGAGTGGTTGAGCAGTTGTTTCAGCACCCAGTCATAGTGGTCGGAAACCATGTTGGGTGTCAGGCAGCAAGTCATTTTCTTCAAGGAAGGTGATTAGTTTCCTTCTGACTATTCGTTCCATGACCTTGCTGATGTGTGAGGTCAGAGAGATAGGTCTGTAGTTCTTGGCCTCTGTTCTGCTACCTCCTTTATGAATAGGGCATAAGTTACCCTCCTTCAGTTTTCTTTGAAGTTTTCCAGTTGCAAGGAAGTTCTGAAAGAGGGACTGCAGTGGTCTTGCTAGTTCTCGCTTACATACTTTTAGAAGGATTGCTGGGAATCCATCCAGGTCAGTAGCTGAGTTTGTTTTCATTTCATCAATAGCCTTTATTACATCGTCTTCCTTTATATTGATGTAATCAATCATCATTGCCTCTGTTTTAATATCTGCATTGGTAAAGAAGTCATTTGGATTGGTGGAGTGAAAATACTTTTGAATTGCTCATTTAGTATTTCACTTATATATAAACGCGTATATATATATATATTTGTGTGTGTGTGTGTGTGTGTGTGTGTGTATAATATATATATATAAACGTGTGTATATATATTTTTTAACATATACATATGTATATATATATATTTCGTTTTTGGATTTGGTTTGCAAGATTCTTTGTGAATTCGTGTGTTGAAGCATATTGTTTCCACTTATTTTTAATTTTTATTTTCCTAAAATTTTCATTGCGTCTTGCAACCTTTTCAATAGCCAAGACAATAAATAAAAATAAGAAATAAATGGAAATTTTACCGGTGAGTGTGTTAAATTATAAGGCACAACAAAAATGTCCCTCCCCAGACACAAGAGCATATATATATATATATATATATATATATATATATATATATATATAGGGAGAGTTTACGAAAAAAAACAAAAGACGAAGACAGGCGGCGTACAAAACAAACAGATGTATTAACATCTGTTTGTTTTGTATGCTCTTGTGTCTGGGGAGGGACATTTTTGTTGTGCCTTATAATTTAACACACTCGCCGGTAAAATTTCCACTTATTTCTTATTTTTATTTATAACGCTCAGGAATAGAAAAAGTCTTTTATGTTTCGAGCCTACGCTCTTCTACAGAAAGGGACACAGAAAAAACAAGGAGAGAAAAAAATGTGTGTAGTGGCTAACGATCTATCACATATATATATATATATATATATATATATATATATATATATATATATACATATATATTACTTCCGGCTTTCGAGGGTAGAGACGTGTTGCTTTGCTCTGTGATAAAAAAACAAAAAGGTTTGCATAAATCGACGAAATAATCGGCGAAAACTCATAAAAAACGTAGAACTTGCTATCTCATTGCGGTCTACTAGGATATATTAGTTAAAAACCGTAATATATTTCGCTTCAAGCCAAATATAATACACTAAACTTAATTACGCACGCCAGATTTTCCGTCGAAAAAAGCACGTGGTGACATCTTTTAAGTTTATTTCCAATCGACTCTAACAAGCAAAAAGAACCGTTTTTCTTTTCTTTTTTGAAAGAAAACCTCTTTGTATAGGGAGAAGATTTTAGGACTTCTACCTCTTATAAGTACCGCTTTTCATTTATTTATTTTCTCGTAATTCAATGTAAGGACCTATTCTCTGTCTACATTCTTTAATAATCTTTCAGTTTCTGTTTCAGCTCCCTTACATCTCTCTAAAATTATTCAATTTTAGATAGGCATATATTTATTAGTTGCTTTATATATATATATATATATATATATATATATATATATATATATATATATATTTACTGAGCCCCTCAATCTCCCTAAATATATAGACGCGAATATTAGAAGTATAGTTTGCAATTAGTTTTGTTTAGAAGAAAACATTTGTAGCTACGGACAGGTATGTATTTATAATTTACATCCTGTTAGTAATCTTTCATTTTCTGTTTCAGCTTCGTAACCTCCTCTCTTTCTTTTCTTTCTCTCTCTGTGTCTCTTCACTTCTCTCTATCACACCATCTTTCTTCTCTCAGCCGCTCAATCTTTTGCATCACTTCCTCTCTTTCATCTCTTTCTCTATCACACCATCTTTCTTCTCTCAGCCTCTCAATCTTCCTAAATATATAGACTCTCTCTCACTCTCTTCTTAACTTCTCTCAGCCGCTCAATCTTTTGCATAACCTTCTCTCTTTCATTTTTTTCTCTCTCTATCTCTTCTCTTCTCTCCCTCACGCCTCTTTCCTTGTCTCTTCACTTCTCCACTTCTCTCTGTCACACCATCTTTCCTCTCTCAGCCTCTCAATTTTTCTAAATTTATAGACGCGAACTTTCTTCTCTTACTCTCTTCTTATCTTCTCTCAGCTCTCAATCTCTCTAAATAAATAGACACTTTCTTTCTCTATTTCTTCTCTACCCGCTATCGCACTATTAAATTTTAAATATAATTAGATAGATAAATAAATAAAATATCCAAAATGTCCAGAACCTGGAGAAGTAACGAATTGGCGTTGTTCCTGAGAGCCTGGTAATGCTCCGAAGGAGATAATCTGAACAACATCATTACAGCTGCGCTGAAGAGCAGTGGATATAAAACTGATGCATTTTTAGCATGTTCTTGCACACTAGAACATGAAAAGGATTCACTGTGGAATTTTGTTTCAGAGATTCAATATATTTTGAGAGTAAAAATACACAAAACCAAATTCAAAATGATGGCCAGTGGACTATAAGGCACAGGGTTTTAGCATGATTTCGTCTCTTCACTGGCAGACTTTAAAACAAGACCAGAACTTGTTTCTTTGCAGATAACAACAAACGGCACATTTGTTGGTGTGTGCTGAGACTTGTCAGGCTAGAATCAATTTAGTATAAGCTCATGAAACAGTGAGGATCAAAATAAAGACATTTATATTTATATTTGTTTTTTAACATGTGCATACGGAAACATGAAGGACGTTCAATGCATAATTTTTACTCTGTTAAGTTGGCAACACTAAGGTGCATGTGTGCACACATGCACACACACACACATTAAGCTGCAAAGTAAGGCCTGTCACACTTTTAATATCACTTGCAGTGTACTTTTTCAATACTTGTAATAAAAGCATAAATTTTTAATCTAATGTTTTTGTTTTTCTTTGCCAATTTATACTGAAGTGGCTAAATTTGTATAAGTTTTACCCTTAAAAAATAAGTTTAGATAAGATCTATATCAGACACTGCATACCAAGTTAATACAAAAATGGCTCTTCAGTAATAGAAGTGCTAAGAAATGTTTGTTCTGTAAATGGAAATGAAGCTTTTAATGTACAGATTTGCCAACAATGGTTTGGCTAGTCTTACTGCAGAAAGCTTTATCTTACAGATTACCCTCAATCCAGATAACCAAGCCCCATCAATATCATGCTCCTGAAAGCCATAGGTGAGGAAAATTCAAAGCAAACTGTATGAGAATTAGCAAAACAGCTCAACTTAAAGTCAAATTTCAAGCATAAAACACCTTCAAGAACTAGAAAAAGTGTCTAAACTTTGTCAGTGGGTCTCTCATTATCTGACTGTTTCTCAGCTTAAAACGTTGCTCTCTGCTTGTCATTGAATAGTAGACTTGCAACCAAAACTTTTTACTGTTCAAAGAAAAAAATATAGAATTTAACCTGAAATGGGATATAATAGGAAAGGCACAGCCTTATAAAAATAGCAGAGATGGTTGTGAACTTTGCTCTATGGAAACATGAAATTTTAAAACATAGGAATAATACAAGCTTGTTGAATAACCGTTCTGAACTAGGACCATCTTGTATACATCATACCACCCGTACGTTTAAATATTTTAAATAACAATATTCTGACCATTCCTAAATTTTCAAATCCTAATACTTTATAACCAAATAAAAATTAATATACCATACTAGCTTTTAT
>NC_042997.1:44887805-44930305 GCF_006345805.1 Octopus sinensis
TCTAGTTGATAACACCAACTCCATTACCAGACAGGTACATTTTTTAATTGACCTCAGAAGGATGAAAGGCAAGGTTGATCTTGGCGGGATTTGAACTCAGAATGCAAGAAATAGCACAAGGTATTTTGTCTGATGCTCTAACAATTCTGCCATAAAAAAACAATAACCCAATAACAACAACAGCAACAACAATAACAATAATAATGGTAATTCTTTCTAATTTTGGTACAAAACCAGTAGTTTTTTTTTTCTTTTTGAGGGGAAGGGGTTTAGTTGATATCATGGCTAGTGCTTTATTTGATCGACCCTGGAGGGATGGAAGGCAAAGTTGACCTCAGCAGGATCCACAGTATAAAACACCATAACTAAATACCTCAAAGCATTTCATGTAATGCTCCAACAATTCTGCCAATCCAGTAGTAGTAGTGATGATAATAATAATAATAATAATAATAATAATAATAATAATAATAATGATGATGATGATGATGGTTTCTGATTTAGGCACATGGCCATCAATTTTGAGGGGATGGGGGCTCAATCAAAACCATCAATCCAGTACTTGACTGGTATTTTATTTTATCAACCCTAAAAGAATGAACAGCAAAGTTGGCCCCGGCAGGAAAAGAACTCAGAACGTAAAGTTTCGGAATAATTGTTTCTAATATAGGCACAAAGCCTGAAATTGATTGGGAGTGGGTTAGTTGATCATATCGATCCAGCACTTGACTATTACATCCTTCTAGCAAATAAGGACAATGATGGTTTCAAATATTTAAGCATGAGGTCAGTAATTTTGATGGAAAGGAGTTAGTGATAACCACTGACCACAGTACTTGACTGGTACTTTATTGTATTGAAAACAAAGTTGATCACAGTGGGATTTGAACCCAGGATGTGCAGAGCTGAAAGAAATACTACAATGCATTTTTTCAACACTCTAGTGATTCTTTAATAATAATAATAATAATAATAATAATAATAATAATAATGATGATGATGATGATGATTTCACATTTTGGCACAGGGCCAGCAATTTCAGGGGAGGGCTAAGTCAATTACATCAACTCCAGTGTTCAACTGGTATTAATTTTATCAATCTTGAAAGGACGAAAGGCAAAGTCGACCATGGTGGAATTTGAACTCAAAACATGAAGTTGGATGAAATGTTGCTAAGCATTTTGTCCAGCTAAGTATTTTGATATAGGCAAAAGGCTACAAATTTTAGAGGCAACAGTATTTTAACTGACCTCAGTATTTGACCAGTACTTCATTTTATTGCCCCCAGAAGGATGAAAAGCAAAGAAAAAAAAACTTTGGTGAAATTTGAACAGAAAATGTAAATGAGTACAGCAAAAAACCACAAAATATTTTGCCCAATATTCTACCGATTCTACCAATTCTTTGAAACAGTAATAATTTCATAAGGGTTGTAGTGTAGAAATGTATTTGATTGGATCCTGAATACTCTTCTGGTACTTTTGGAGATTGAAAGGCAGTGTTTGCCTGGCAGTATTTAAACTCAGAATATAAAGAAAGAAATATTTTGAGGTATTTTGTAAGGTCTAGCACTCAACTGTTTCTACCACTTCCCTGCTTTCATAATAATAATAATAAGAAGAATTGTTTCAAATTTTGGCACAAGGCCAGTAATTTTGAGGGTTGGGGTTAGTCAATATTGTCAACTTTAGCATTTAACCGGTTCTCTATTTTATTGACCACCCACAAAAGGATAAATCCTCAGCAGGATTTGAACTCTAAACGTCAAGAGTCAAATTCAGTGAGGCATTTTTTAACATTATAATGATTCAGCCATTCCACTGATCTAATAATAATAATAATAATAATAATAATAATAATAATAACAATAATCCTTTCTACTATAGGCACAAGGCCTGAAATTTTTGGGGAAGGGTTAAGTTAATTACATCAAACCCAGTATTTCACTGATACTTAATTTATTGACCTTGAAGGGATGAAAGGCAAAGTTGAACTCGGTGGTATTTGAACTCGGAATGTGAAAACAGATGAAATACTACTAAGCATTTTGCCCGGCATGCTAACAAATCTGCCAGTTCATCACCTTAAAAATAATAATGGTATCAAATTTTGCCACAAAGGCAGCAGTTTTTCGAGGGAGGGGATGAGTTGATTACATCGACCCCAGTGTTCAACTGGTACTTATTTTATCGACCCTGAAAGGATGAAAGGTAAAGTTGACCTCAGCAGAATTTAAACTCAGAATGTAGTGAAGGGCAAAATACTTATTTCTTTATTGTGAAGGGCAAAATACTGTTAAGCATTTCGTCCAGCATGCTAACAATTCTGCTGAATAATAATAATAATAATAATAATAATAATATATAATAATAATAACAATAATCCTTTCTACTATAGGCACAAGGCCTGAATTTTTGGGGAAGGGTTAAGTTAATTACATCAAACCCAGTATTTCACTGATACTTAATTTATTGACCTTGAAGGGATGAAAGGCAAAGTTGAACTCGGTGGTATTTGAACTCGGAATGTGAAAACAGATGAAATACTACTAAGCATTTTGCCCGGCATGCTAACAAATCTGCCAGTTCATCACCTTAAAAATAATAATGGTATCAAATTTTGCCACAAAGGCAGCAGTTTTTCGAGGGAGGGGATGAGTTGATTACATCGACCCCAGTGTTCAACTGGTACTTATTTTATCGACCCTGAAAGGATGAAAGGTAAAGTTGACCTCAGCAGAATTTAAACTCAGAATGTAGTGAAGGGCAAAATACTTATTTCTTTATTGTGAAGGGCAAAATACTGTTAAGCATTTCGTCCAGCATGCTAACAATTCTGCTGAATAATAATAATAATAATAATAATAATAATAATAATAATAATAATAATAATAATTTTAATAATAACAGCTATTAATCATAGGAGGAAGGGAATAGCTTTGATTATAGTGATCCCAATATTTCATGGGTGGGGTGAATAGCAAAGTTGCACTTCACAGAATCTGGACCCAGATTGTAAATAAAGACCTTGAACAACTATGACAAGTCATTGTGTCTGATGTTGTAACAGAGAATAAAAGAAAATGTGAGACAGACAGACAGACAGGAGAACTTTTAATTTGGTTCTCATACAGCAATTCTACGACCAATCAAAACCCCTTTATATATATAACTAGCAGTATCGCCCGGCGTTGCTCAGGTTTGTAAGGGAAATAACTATAAAGCATTTTTAGAGAGTTATAGCCAAAAAATAGAAAAAAAATGATGGTAAATTTTTTTTCAGAGTTAAAAAAGGTGGAGTTGCGTCCCCTAGACGGTCTGTGGTTTGGGTTTCCGATTCTCGACCCCATGTCGAATTTATCGATTTTTTTCAGAACTGGGGGAACTTTTCAAAATTTTCGCTGCGTTAGTTTTGAATTATGACATTGGGCTATGTGTGTGTCAAGTTTCATCAGAATCGGTTGAAAGCCGTGGTCAGAGTGAGGGTACGAGAAAACAGACACACAGAAAACGCACAGACAAACTGCCGTTTATATAGAGAGAGATATAGGTGGGAAACTACCACCTGTGTCATCTCTTGTGAAAGGTAGGAGAGTCCAGTTTGCTGGACATTGTTGTAGAGCTGAAAATGAGGCGATTTCTACTCTTCTCCTCTGGAAGCCATCTACTCGCAATACCAGAGGGCGCACACTCTCCTACCCTGATGTAATCTCCAGGGATACAGGCATCCAGCAACAGGACCTCCGTAATGCCATGATGGACTGTGAAGTCTGGCGTAGCATGGTAAATTCCATTGTCTCGACCATAGTCGAACAATGATGATGATGATATATATATGCATATATCTATATATATATATATAAAAAGAAGAACAAGTATTTGGAATGAATAATTGATATAATTGGCTATTCTCCTCCCGAAAATTTCCAACCTTCAACCTATGTTTGAAACAGTTGTTGTTGTTGTTATTATCATTAAGGCAGTTAGCAGGCAGAATCATTAGCAAGAAAAACAAAATTCTTAGTGGTGTTTCTTCTGCCTTTCTGTTCTGAGTTCAAATTCCACCAAGGTCAACTTTGCATTTAGTCCAAAAGGGACTGATAAAACAAGTGCCAGTTAAGCACTGACAATGGTCTATGCAATCGACTAGCCCCCTCCTACAAAATTTCAGGACTTGTGCCTATAGTAGAAAGAATCATTATTACGTATTATTATTATTATCATTATTATTATTATTATTATTATTATTAAGTGGGCAGATTGTCAGAATCATCAGTGCATTAAAAATGCCTTGCTTTTTCATATTGGCTTTTTACATTTAAAGTTCAAATCTTGAGGGCACCGTCTTCCTCAATTTCTAAAGACACTTAAAGAAAATTACTTATAGTAACAATGATATTTCCTTTATAATTTTATATTTCATTTGAAGGTGAAAGGTGTGTGTTGTGGAGAGGGGTATAACAAAGAAGGAAGGTTAATAAGTAAAATAAAGGTTAATCAACGGTTACATTGATGGCCTGTAAACAAAATTTGTTACTCTTTTACTCTTTTACTTGTTTCAGTCATCTGACTGCGGCCATGCTGGAGCACCGCCTTTAGTCGAGCAAATCGACCCCGGGACTTATTCTTTGTAAGCCCAGTACTTATTCTATCTGTCTCTTTTGCCGAACCGCTAAGTGACGGGGATGTAAACACACCAGCATTGGTTGTCAAGCAATGCTAGGGGGACAAACACAGACACACAAACATATATATATATACATATATACGACAGGCTTCTTTCAATTTCCGTCTACCAAATCCACTCACAAGGCATTGGTCGGCCCGGGGCTATAGCAGAAGAGACTTGCCCAAGATGCCACGCAGTGGGATTGAACCCGGAACCATGTGGTTGGTTAGCAAGCTACTTACCACACAGCCACTCCTGCACCTATGTTGATTATAAAATTTTAATATTTCACAGTAATTTAGGGTTTAGATCTGCTGTGTAGACAAAGATCAGTAAAAATTTTAAAAAATGTGATGGGTTTGTTTTCTTTGAAAATATTTACAGTAATTAGTTTAATATCCGTCCTTCAGATTACAGATGAAGAAGAGTGAGGAAACCTAGAAACAGAGAGGGAGAATGAGGAGACTGGGTGTGTAAGTTAATTTATATGCATTCACATATCTGCGTCTGTAATTAGGTGTTTGTGAACTTGTATTTGTTAATATTTAATATAATTAACTTTGTTTTTTAATTAACCTCAATGATTTATTTTTTTAACACTTGCAAACATTTTCATGTGTGTGTGGTGTGTGTGTGTGTGTGTATGTGTGTGTACACATCTACGTTGTGAAAAAAAAACAACTTTGATATGAGTACTCTTTACTCTCTTTTACTTGTTTCAGTCATTTGACTGCAGCCATGCTGGAGCACCGCCTTTAGTCGAGCAAATCGACCCCGGGACTTATTCTTTGTAAGCCCAGTACTTATTCTATCGGCCTCTTTTGCCGAACCGCTAAGTGACGGGGACGTAAACACACCAGCATCGGTTGTCAAGCAATGCTAGGGGGACAAACACAGACACACAAACACACACACACATACATATATTATGTATGGTACATAGCATAATGTGAAGGTGCACGGCCAAATGTTTAGGGTGTTACACTCACAATTACTAGAGTGTGGATTTGATCCCTGGACCAAGTGGTGTGTTGCGTTCCTGAGCAAAACACTTCATTTCACACTGCTCTAGTCCACTCAGCTGCAAATGGACTAACACTCCAATGGGCTAACCTTCCAATCAGGGGGACTGTTGACCTGCTTGCCTAGCCTTTGAGGTGGCATTATTCAGAGGGCTAAAACAATACGAAGTGCATTGTCACCAGCAATCTATAACAACATTCCATAGTCTGGTAGGTTATGTGATCATGTGATATTGTATAATAGCACCAGAAGTTATTTCTTCAGAACCAATCAAAGAAAAATTTTTTTTCCAATCTAGTTCTATTATGTAGTATACATTATATAATATGCATGACTAAATTGTTGTTATTATCTATACCTACAAACATGGAGTGTAATTGGTCACCTGCAAGTTGTTGAAACGATTGTAAACTATGGAATAGATGTAATGCCATAAACTGCACTCTTCTCTTATAATCATTTATACTTTACATCAAAAGGAAACCTTTTGAACTTTCTAGTTGTTCAAAACCTGATTTTCTGCAGGAGACATTCTCCTTTCTACAATTTCAGATAGCCATCAATTGTAGGAGTGCTTCATGAGGTAGGCATCAGGATTATCTAATCTTTTCTAGCTTACAATATTTATGTATGTGTGTATATATATATATATATATATATATATATAGAGAGAGAGAGAGAGGTAGATAGGTAGATAGATAGGTAGATAGAGAGAGAGAGAGATTGTGTTTGCATGTCCCTTTTTCTTCACTGATACCTGCTCTCACATGATTAACCTCCCTATCTCCTTTTTTCCCCATTTTACCATTCTTCCACATTGTCTTATTTCTCTTACTTTCTCTGTCCCACATCGATTTTCTTTATCACTCTTTAAGTTCTTCCCTCGGTAATTTAATTCACACACTTTTGCTCTCTTTTACCGCTATTTCATCTTTTTCTCTACTTATATGGCCATGTATTATAACCCATTTTCATTTGTTACACAACAAATAGACAATGCAAATTCTATGTAATAATAATAATGCTAATAATAATAATAGGAAACATGGGTGGTTCTTTCAACATCCTTAAACAACCCTTATTCAGGGACCGTTTGAGCGGGATGGGCTACTCAACCTGAAGAAAATTCTAACTGGGCCCCACCTGCAAGGTCATGTGCTGTTTATCTTGATATGAGATCACCATGTCGCGCACATATGGTTGTGATGCATGTGCCTAGTGTACCCTTATCAGACGGGTAGTCATGATGGGTATATTGGGCTTCGTATATTTTACCCCAGTGTCACTTTGATGGCATGAACTGCTCTCTCACTCAATAATAATAATAATAATAATAATAATGATAATAATCGTTTTTACTATAGGCTCATAGCCTGAAATTTTAGGGGAAGGGGCTACTTGATTACATTGATCCTAATGCTCAGATATTATCGACTCGTAACAATGAAAGGCAAAGTTGACATCGGTGGAATGTGAACTCAGAACACAGAGCCAGATGAAATGCTTCCAAGTGTTTTGTTCAGCATAACTAACCATTCTGCAAGCTCACCACATTAATAATAATAATAATAATAATAATAATAATAATGATGGTGATAACAATTTTTAACAAAGATGATTGGGGGGGGGGAAAGACATTTATAAGACAATCCTGACTCTTCCAACAGAATCAGTAATGTTGATTGGAGACAAGCAATTTCAACTGGACAACTGAAACTGAGTTGTGGACTCTGGTTCTGCAAGGATTTACTACCCCTTGATGCGCCACAGTGTTGTATGAAAATGCTGATGATATTGATGGTGATGACGAAGATGATGATGATGACAATTAATTAAGGAAAAAAAGACGTGTAAATTGGGATTATTCTTATGGTTGTGTCAGCTGTTTGGCTGCAGCTATGATGGGACACTGCCATGGGGCTGATGATATATATATATATATATAATATATATATATATATATAATATATATATATATATGTATATGTATATATATATATGTATATATATGTATATATATATATGTATATATATATGTATATATATATATGTATATATATGTGTGTGTGTGTGTGTGTGTGTGTATATGTATGTACATATACAAACACACATACAAAATAAAGGTACGTTCTTAATAGCAGCGATGGTGATGTGGCGGTGGGCGAGGGTGGAGGGCTTACCCCCCCCACCAGTTTAAAGATTTTCAGGAAAATCATGAAAATCTGACAATGGTAGGTACATTGATCTATTTCATTCAATTAACTTGATTGCTTCAATGATTATTTTATAATAGCTGGAGTAAAAGAAAAAAAAAAATTTCAACTGAAAAAAGTATGTGTGCATTTGTGTGTATATGTGTGTGTGTGTGTTGTGTGTGTGTGTGAGGGTCGGGGATTGGAAAAAAGAAAAAAAAGAAATGGAAAGGACATAAAAATGGAAAATAAAAGAATAAAATTGATGCGATATATTTTTTGGTTTTGACATTTAAAAAATATGTCAGGCATATTATAAATTAACTGGAATTTTACATTCCTCTCATATATATGTGTGTGTGTGCATGTGTATATATATATATATATATATATATATATACATACATATATATGCACATGCACACATACATATATACACACACACAGATATATGTGTGTTTGTATATATGTGTGTGTATATATATATGTGTGTGTGTGTTTGTATATGAGTTTGTTAGAATGTTTGATAGATTGGAAGGAGTCCATACTGTTTCCTCACATATAAAAGAAATATCACAAACGGGGTGGGGGGGAGAGTTGACAAGCATAGATGTCCCAGACTCTTTTGTTTCCAGAGTAAAATGGACCATAGACCATGGACCAAACTGCAATATCAGTGCATTATTGATTGCAACAATCACCCAGATTATTGCTGACCAGTTGCAATGGTTTTTATCAGAGCAAGCCACGCTTCATAACATTTCAAACCATACACATTATACATGCAAGTGTGCATATATATCGCATAAATACATTATGCATGTATGTTGACAGTTTGTTCTTTGCAAATTTCTTTTTGGCACAGATTTTGATGATGATTATGATGTTTTCTCTTTCTGGTTATTCGTTTCTTATTATCATTCATATTGTTTCTTCTTCATCAAATCTATCTCTGTTAAAGCTAGAAATCTTTCAAAATGAATCAAAGCTGATCAAGTTCTTAAACAAATGATGAAAAACCTGCGACTGG
Source organism: Octopus sinensis (assembly GCF_006345805.1). Lineage (NCBI taxonomy): Eukaryota > Metazoa > Mollusca > Cephalopoda > Octopoda > Octopodidae > Octopus > Octopus sinensis. Next base: position 44,896,719 of record NC_042997.1, read on the forward strand.
TGTTCGAGATCCTGCAGTGTTATTAACCATCATGTAGCCACCGTTAACGTTCATGCCGTAAGTGCTACTGTCAGCTTCCTCACTGTCTGTGTAGTTGTAGGCGCTATACATTGATCGAGGATTGCTCTGTTGCCAAGACTGGCGGACTGTATCGTTAACGTACTGATTGTAGAATGTTCCAGCAGTTGTGGTATTTGTATTCTTTACAGTTTCATCTTCACTCTCGTCACTTGGCTATAAAAGAAAGGAAAAAAAGACAATCAAATTAGTTTTCAAAGCTGAGTCTGCAGAAGAATTAGAAAAGAAATTCTTGGTACGAAAGCAAAATCTAGAATACAGAGGATTCCAGGTAAACTTAGCAAAGATTAAAGTGTTAATAAGTAGGAAGGTATGCAAGGGCACCCAATATGTTATGGGCACACAAGAAATATAGTGGAATAACAGGCAGACTAACAGTGAAGGCAAGCTTTGTATGTAGAAGATGCACTGAAGGAATATACACTAAGAGCATATGGGAAATGGTTAGGCTCTCTTAAATGCCTGACTGGCTCTCCTGGAGAAGTCAATAGCTTCTGTTACTTAGGTAACACAATTAGCAGAAGAGGTGGTTGTTTAGAAAGTACAGCAACCAAAGTCTGAGTGAATTGGAAAAGGTTGAAGGGACTATAACTTCTGTTGGCTACAAAAGTTCTCTCTCTCAGAGTGTAGGGTTGACTGTATGATACTTGTGAACTGCAATGCTGTGTGTTAGTGAGATATGGGGCTTGACTGTAGAAGACTGCAAAGGCTAGAATGAAATGAAACAAGCTTGCACCAATAGATGTGCAACATTAATGTGCATGGAATCCAAAGGATAAATTAATTTAGAGAGAAAGTGGATATAAGCAGAATTAGGTGTAGTGTATAAGAAGGCTGTTTGGTATAAGCAGATGATGCATATGAAAGATGACCACTGCATAAAGAATTACTGAGAACTCCAAATTAATAGAACCTGTGGAAAAAAGGAGTTCAAGAAAGATTTTGGATGAAGTGGCGAAGGTTGATCTGAAGATACTGCATCTCACAGAAGTAATGACAAAGGATCAAACTGACTTGTGATATGTGATGCTGTAGAAGACTCTACCATCTATGCAGGAGGTACCCTGACATGAAAATAGTGTTTAGATACTGAGATACTTTGTAGTCTGCCAAGTATACAACTTACATTTTGTTGCCTTCCCCACTCACCTGACACCCATTAAATATTTTGACTCGTCACTTCATTGGCCCACCTTCATTCCTCTTATGTATAAGAAAATGCACCGGTCCTCTTCAACCATCTAACTCCCTTACCCGTCACAAGACCCATGCTTAAAAGATTGCATTGCACTGTCTTCAGGCCTATACAATTCCTTCTCATCACCTAATTTTTATCTTATCCCATCATCTACCCACAGCTATGTCTACCTCTGCTGTTTTGAACAGTCTTGCCACATACATCAAACTACTGCTCCTTTCTTCCATCCAAACATCCAGGCCCTTTTGTTATCATTGATCTCTCTTCTAATTACCTCCTTGGTCTCATGAACATTTGCAGTCATCCTAAGTTATTGAGCACTCTCAACACTTATTTGCATCTCTGACCCCGGTACTGCTCTGGCCCCATATTTCCTCACCCTAGTTTACATATCTGAGTCCTGAATACTCTCTACATTGTCTTGTGTTCAGGACCCCACCTGTACTGGTATCGGCTGACCAAAATGTAATCACTTAATTGGACAGGTGAATGAGACAACCTATCTAATGTTGGTACCACAAAATGCATTCAACATAGACAGTACAGTGAATGGCAAACTGAGTAAAGATTGCAGAGGGTTCTGGGGGTTTATTCATTCAACCTCTCTAGAGTTGATGGTATGGAAAATGCACCCAGTACACTCTGTAAAATTGTTGGTGATAGGAAGGGCATCCAGCTTTAGAAATCAAGCCAGATGATATATAGGAGCATCAGTCTAAGGAGGCAGTAGTTTCTAACAGAAGATGATTCAGACTGTGGCAGCCTGTCCTGGCAATATCTGTATATGTGTGTGTAGGTCCATCATAATTTTATATATGTAATCTGGACGATGATATATGAATCTCAATGCCTTTTGTGTCTTACAGATAAACAAGAAATACCAACCATCTTTATAGTACCACAACATAGCCTTCTGTGTCCAGTCACCTTTGAGTTCCTTTCTTGTAGGCTGCCTCTCTAAATCATTCACTTTCACTACCTGCTTAATTCTAGCATTTAGTGCACACACACACACACTTGTGGAACCCATTTATAAGAATCATCATCATCATTTAATGTCTGTTATCCATGAAGGCATGGGTTGGATGGTTTAATTAAAGCTGGTAAGATGGAAAGCTGCACCAGGTTTCAGTCTAATTTGATTTAATTTTAACAGATGGATGCCCTTCCTAATGCCGGCCACTCCACAGAATGTATTGGGTACTTTTTATGTGGCACCAGCATGAATACCATTACGTGGTGCTGGCTGAGGTACTTTTTACATGGCACCAACAAGAGTGCTTTTATGTGGTACCAGCACAGGGCTCTTGCAAGCCAATCTACTTCAACAGGGGTGTGAGATATCCAATTAAAGCAATGGCTCTCGAACTTACAAGTACCAGTTCCCCTCCCACCAGAAAAAAAAAATATAATAATGTAATCCACTTTGTTCACCATTTCCTCTTTATTAAGAAAAGAGCAACATATAGGCGCAGGAGTGGCTGTGTGGTAAGTAGCTTGTTTACCAACCACATGGTTCCGGGTTCAGTCCCACTGCGTGGCACCTCGGGCAAGTGTCTTCTACTATAGCCTCGGGCCGACCAAAGCCTTGTGAGTGGATTTGGTAGACGGAAACTGAAAGAAGCCCGTCGTATATATGTATATATATATATATATATATATATATATATATATATATGCGTGTGTGTGTTTGTATGTCTGTGTTTGTCCCCCTAGCATTGCTTGACAACCAATGCTGGTGTGTTTATGTCCCCGTTACTTAGCGGTTCGGCAAAAGAGACCGATAGAATAAGTACTGGGCTTACAAAAGAATAAGTCCCGGGGTTGAGTTGCTCGATTAAAGGTGGTGCTCCAGCATGGCCGCAGTCAAATGACTGAAACAAGTAAAAGAGAAAAGAGAGAAAGAGATTGTGCATCTTCCTTTGTTATGGTGTTGGTCACGTTTAAAAGGTTTCAAAATTATCTTAGTTTTTATTAAGGGAACAGACAAATTGTCTGTTCCCTTTTCAATTCGCATCTGACTCCATCCAGAAGTCTCAAGCCACAGTTTATAAGAATATCTGAAGAAGCAGAAAACTTTTCAACAGACTTACTTCTGTCAACTCTTCTAAATCTGGCTTTTCTGTTAAGCTACTACTGTTGTCATCTAACGGAGGTTTAGTGTCCAAATCATCATCAGAATATGTCACACTAGCAGGACTGGGTCGTGGTGGTGATCTGAACAAAAACAAACAAACAAACAAATAAATAAAACAAAAAAATAAATAAAATAAAATGAAAAACACTAGAGAAATAGAATAAAAATAAATAAATTGAATAAATAAATAAAAAAAAAATTCAAATTCAAAACAGGAATAAATAACAGCTTGATAATTATTTCAGCAAAGTTAGATAAGTAGATACTGTAGTTGTCATGTATTCCAGTTCAACACACTTAACAGTGGCTGTATAGCTAGAACAGGACAGAACCCTTTCGTTACTGTATTTCTGTTGAGATGCTCTGTGTTTCTTCCAATTACTTTAAGTATAACAAAGAATTTAGTAAAATAACTTTGTTATCATTCAGCTAATGTTAGGAACGTAAATTGTGACTAAGATTGGTGGAAGATTTTAATTCAAAACTTATGAAAACAACACATTTGTACTCAGAGCCAGAGCCGGTTTCAGCTGGGTTGGTAATGAAAGGGTTAGATAATATTGTATTATCTACACTTGTAGATAATATTGTATAGGGCCCAACATGCTAATATGCATTACAATTCAAATGTCAGCCACAACAAGGATGAAAACTCTACAACTGTGATATGAGGCTAAGAGTAAGATACACACTTGGCTAGCCACTCCCTTATATAAATTAAACAATGGGACTGGAGGAGACTAAAACTAAGGGTTATCAGGATGGGCAATAAGTACTCTTTACTCTTTTACTTGTTTCAGTCATTTGACTGCGGCCATGCTGGAGCACTGCATTTAGTCGAGCAAATCGATCCCAGGACTTATTCTTTGTAAGCCTAGTACTTATTCTATTGGTCTCTTTTTGCCAAATCACTAAGTTACGGGGGCATAAACACATCAGCAACGGTTGTCAAGCAATGTTGGGGCGGAGGGGGGGGGGGCAAACACACACACACACACACACACACACACATATATATATATATATACACACACATACATATATATATATACATATGCATATATACGATGGGCTTCTTTCAGTTTCCGTCTACCAAATCCACTCACAAGGCTTTGGTTGGCCCAAAGCTATAGTAGAAGACACTTGCCTAAGGTGCCATGCAGTGGGACTGAACCTGGAACTATGTGGTTGGTAAGCAAGCTACTTACCACACAGCCATTCCTGCGCCTGTGTGTACAAACAGTGAGTACAAACTGTTCAAAAGTGAAAGAAATTAGGTTGGTATGAGGTAGGAAAAAAGTCTCATGTTTTGGGCAGTACCACCCCAAATGACAAAGTATTGCCAGGTAAGTTAAACTTGTCATCTGTGTGCTTGTTATCACCTTTGTATTTCCATTAGCTTTTCCCATGCTGGCATGGGTTGTACAAGACTTCTGAAAGCAGCACTCTACAGAGAAGTGGCCAAATGTCTTTCTTGATATCAACCCTCATTTGTTCTTCATATACTGAGAATCAGAATCGAAATCGATCAATGGAAATTGCAGCTGAGTTACCAGTGCCGGTGGCATGTAAGAACGTGGCCGTTGCCAGCGCCGCCCCGACTGGCCTCGTGCCGGTGGCATGTAAAAAGCACCATCCGTTCGTGGTTGCTGCCAGCCTCGCCTGGCCCCCGTGCCAGTGGCACATAAAAAGCACCATCTGATCGTGGCCGTTGCCAGCCTCGCCTGGCCCCCGTGCCGGTGGCACATAAAAAGCACCATCCGATCGTGGCCGTTGCCAGCTTCATCTGGTTTCTGTGCTGGTGGCACGTAAAAAGCACCATCCGTTCGTGGTCGTTGCCAGCCTCGCCTGGCCCCCGTGCCGGTGGCACATAAAAAGCACCATCTGATCGTGGCCGTTGCCAGCTTCGTCTGCTCTCCGTGCCGGTGGCACGTAAAAAGCACCCACTACACTCACAGAGTGGTTGGCGTTAGGAAGGGCATCCAGCCGTAGAAACATTGCCAGATAAAACTGGGCCTGGTGCAGCCTTCTGGCTTCCCAGACCCCAGTTGAACTGTCCAACCCATGCTAGCGTGGAAATCGGACGCTAAACAATGATGATGATGATGATGATGATGATACTACTTTCAGATGTGTGTTAGAGAGAGTAAGTGTGTGTGTGTGTGTGTGTGAGAATGTGTTTTAATGGGAGGCATAAAGAGCATCAGAACTGATATAGTATCATGGAAAGATGTGGATATAAACACATATACATTCAAGCATGCATGTGTGTGCACACACACATGCATGATGAGTTTCTGTACAGATTCAGTCTGCTGGTTTCACTAACAAGGTATTAGTCACTCAAGCACTATAACAGAAGACACTTGCCCAAGGTGCCATGCAGTGGGATCAAATGAAAAACTGCATGATGGCAAAGCAAGCTTCTTAATCATGGAGTTGTGCCTCACATTAAAGTAATTTATTCCAGTGCTTGAACGTAATCATAATATCTATAACAAGAACTATGTAACATCACACAATAAAAGTCACTGAATATTAAGAAAAGAAACAAAAAGAGAAACGTTAAAAACACAAGCCAACAAAGGATCTGCCACATGGTCATGTGAACTGTAAGAAATAGCAGCCAAGTTTCCACAAAATCATACTCTACCAATTAAAAAAAAAAAAAATTTAGGCTTATAATGGAGAATATATATTATGTCAGTGATATACTATGCCAGTGGGGAGGGGAGATAAGGAGGATGGCCATGGATGGCTTTTGATCGCAGGTTAGCTAACTCATTGTTCACTTAAGGCTAAACAACAAAAACAGCCCAGTCTTAAAATCAAACATCACATTATTCTATAAAGTTACAGACAAAACTGTGTTGAATTAACGAATCAATATTTGTCACAAAGATCACACTCATACTGAACAAATTTCTGATCAGCCTACAATATGAGTTTAAATAAACCTTTCTGATTTTGGTACAAGGCCAGCAATTTTAAGAGAAGGAAGAACTCAGTTACATCAAACAGTGCTCCACTGGTTCTTATTTTACTGAACTCAAAAAAGATAAAAGGCAAAGTTGGATGATGATAACGACGATGATGATGATGGTGATGATGACGAAGATGATGATGACGATGACGAAGATGATGATGATGATGGTGATGATGATGAAGATGATGATGATAGCAATTAATGAAAACAGGGGAAAAAAATCCAAAAGAATATAATCATGAAATAGTTACTCAATGGTGACACCAAATCTTTAAAAAAAATCTTCACTTGCAAAACCAAAAGTAAAAATTTGTTTGAGTCAACTTATTCGCACTATTAAACTCAGTAAGAGCAGCAGTGGTAATGATGGTGGACGTATAGAAATAATCAAAGCCATTTTACCAGCTTTCTTAATTGCATTAAAATTTATAAGGCTAAAAAAGCAAACAAAAACCTTTGAGATTTGTCATGCCTTAAATCAACTCCCTAATCTAGTGGTCCATTGAAAACACTGTTCAGCTGTAAAAAATGATACTCTCATTTATCAAACAGATAATCATATTTATTTATTTATAAAATTCTGTGTGTGCGTGGGCGGGGAGGAGATACCACGTTGAAATATATTTAATCAGTGAACTAATTATCTGTTGTACAATCAAAGTTCCTGGAGCCTGCATGTTCAGTGGGGAGTAACAGTGATAGTCTCATTACCTGATCTAAATCGCTTGTTTTTGTTCATTAAATATTTCATAAGTATTCTGCGGAATGAAATACTTAGTCTCAACATCCATAATTTTATTGTTTACTGAAGATTATGTGCTAAAGTAAGCACTAACACATTCGATTTTGTGAGCTACAATAGTAATAATTTTAATTCATTAAGACTATGTCTTTTATACTGAAAGAGATAAACTCAAAGCAAATATGATAGCATAAGTTGAAAAGAAAAAAAATACTCTTTTTGAAATGAGTTGATGTACACGAGATCCAATTAATTAAAATTGGAAGAATAGATGATGGTGAAAGATTGTCTGATTATGTAGTTGTATTGTCATCATCATGAACAGGATGAAAACCTTAGGTGTGCCAGTATTTAAAAGGCACATTTTCCAAGTCTTGAAAGAGCACATATCTTTTAGAAAGTAAGTACAAATTTCAAAACTCTTTACAAGCAACACAGTGTGCTCTTGAAATCTTCACTTATGATCTGGATCTTGAGGGAAAATTTATTTATTTATCTATAATACATACTCTTATCATATACAAAATACAAATCTAATTTTAGGTAAAGAAATCTAAGAAAAATATCTCTTGTATATAATACGCACTATAAAATGGTGCTAAAATAACATCACCAAGCTAGTTTTTGTGTTTAATGTGCACACACAAATTTTTAAGATTTAATAATCTGGCAAAAAATATGCATTATACACAAATGAATATGGGATGTGACATTTGAAATTAATGGGAGATTGCCATCTTATCTGTTTAGCTATAATTATATAAGAAATTATATGAAATTTTGATAATTTACAAAGGTTAATACATGACAAAAATTGTAAGACTAACCTCATACTACGCAAAGAATTGGTACGATGACCGATAGTTCTCCGTGACTGACGTCGATCAAATGTGGAAAATCCTCCATCATCAAGTACTGGGGGCTCCAGTGGAAGAGGTGGGGTGTTACGTCTACGAATAGTTTCACCTGTAAAATATTGTAACAATGGTAATATTAGGTAAGGTCAGAAATTGAAGTAGCAAAGTATATGTTAATAATAAGGACAAGTAATACAATAAATGAATAAATTGCTAAGCTGCATACAAGTTCAAGGGTGGGATTATATGAAACTGTTACAGACAATGTACCAAGGCACCAACAAAGAAATCGGCTAACACTTTACCTATTACAGAATGGTGATTACTTTTGTTCAAGCAAGGCTGGAAGTCTCTGTATGTTGTATTATTTTGATCAAGTATGCAAATATGGTGAAGAAGGATCTGAAATATTTTGTTCAAAGAAAGCTGTTGAGGAACATCCCTAACTCAATTGTAGAAATTCTATAAGGTATCGATCTCAGAAGTCACCTCAGTGATACTCTGTCTTTCTTTCTATTGTCTGAATAGATATGGGTAACAGAGTAAAAGAAAGTAAAAAAAGGGTAAAGACTCCCTTTGGTCACGCATGACCAAGTGATTGCACCCAGAAAGTTACCCTCTGAGGCACAAGTCCACACAAAGTTGCTCATGGAAGACCAGAAGTCACCCATGCATACCAACCTCCCCACTCCACCTCACCAATGTTGTCCAAGGGAAAGGCAAAGGGGCCAATACAGCTTGATACCAGTGATGTTGCAACAGCTGGGTGAACTGGAGCAACGTGAAATAAAGCGTTTTTCTCAAGAAACACAACACAACTGCTTGGTCCAGGAATCAAACTCACTACCTCATTATTGTGAACCTGACTCTCTAACCACTGAGCCAAGGATATTAACCTTAAATATCTCCCAAAGCACAGTATGATACAGGTTGGAATGCTTTTGATCATAGGTTTGACTATGGAGCTAAACAACAACAAAATCTATGTAGTTAGTGGAGCAAATTGTGTTACATCAACCACATGTATCAGCATTTAGTCTCTCAATGAACCAACAAAAATGGAACTTCTACACTGTCACTGAATCTGCTAGAAATACTACAGGTGGCGAGCTGCCAGAAACGTTAGCACGCCGGGTGAAATGCTTAGCAGTATTTCATCTGCCGCTACTTTCTGAGTTCAAATTCTGCCGAGGTCGACTTTGCCTTTCACCCTTTCACCCTTTCAGGGTCGATAAATTAAGTACCAGTTACGCACTGGGGTCGATGTAATCGACTTAATCCAGTTGTCTGTCCTTGTTTGTCCTCTCTATGTTTAGCCCCTTGTGGGTAGTAAAGAAATAGGTATTTCGTCTGCCGTTACGTTCTGAGTTCAAATTCTGCCGAGGTCGACTTTGCCTTTCATCCTTTCAGGGTCGATAAATTAAGTACCAGTTATGCACTGGGGTTGATGTAATCGACTTAATCCATTTGTCTGTCCTTGTTTGTCCCCTCTGTGTTTAGCCCTTTGCGGGCAATAAAGAAATAAGAAATACTACAGATTCAGTTCAGTAGCAAAGTATACATCAAAGTCATCAGCAAAAGTAGTTGCCACTGGCACCTAATCTTAAACTCCTCTGTTATGGCCCAGAGGAATATTATGAAAAGGTGGGGGAGGGGGGGCTGAGAATCAAGCCCCAGTGAACTCTTCTATGCACACTAAATTCATCACTGTACTCTTTGCTAAGTCTCACCTTACTGACAACACCTCTGCACTGTACATGGCTTGAATGGCTGTCACCAACCATTTGTCTAAATTTAGCTTCTGCAGTGACCATCAGATCAGGGAATGAGGCTTTCTCCAGACTAATAAATACCAAGCTTGCTTTGGGCTAAATACTTCTTGTGAAGTTGCCTTACAAGAAAGAGGGCAGCAGTAGTATTTCTCCATGGCACTAAACCAAATAATAGCATCTCATCTAGGTTAATTCTCTTTCTAATTAGTTGAGCTACAACACTTTTTCTAATTTGATGCTTCTGTTACTATCTTTCTCAAAATCATCTCCTTTACCCTTCTAACAGTTAAATACAATGGCTACTACATCAGTTGTTGGATGCAACACATTCTTGTACAAACTCTATTAGCCATACAAGTGAACTACCATATCCTACTCTGTGAGATATTTTAAGCATCTCAGCAGTGATTCCTGATTAATCAGGGCTTTTCCTGCCTTCATATTCTTAATTTCTTCAACAATCTGCTATCAAGTAGAATAGTTGGTCCTGTTGGGAAGACCTGCTTCCTCACACATTCTCCACATTTAATAACCTTTCTTACTTGACTTCCAAGCTGCATTCTTTTATGTGCGTGTATGTGTGTGTGAGCGTATGTATGTGTGTGCATACATGCGTATATATATATATAATATATATATATATATATATATACTTTATTTAAAGCAGCAGAAAATTCAACAAAACCTGTTACTCTGAGTTTCCCGTTGCCGTTCATCAAAACTAGCAAAAACTGTCCGATGAACGGCAACGGGAAACTCAGAGTAACAGGTTTTGTTGAATTTTCTGCTGCTTTAAATAAAGCATATTACTCTACCACTGGTATTTGAGTACTCATTTTTCCACCTTGTTTCACATTTATGTGTTTACTCTGGTGTATATATATATATATATATATATATATATATACACATACACACACACACACATATATGTATGTATATATATTTACAAGTATATACATGTTTGTGTGTATATATATTCTTTTATTTGTTTCAGTCATTTGACTGCAGCCATGCTGGAGCACCACCTCAAAGGAATCGACCCCAGGATTTATTCTTTGTAGAAGACACTTGTTTAAGGTGCCACACAGTGGGACTGAACCCGAACCATGTGGTTGGGAAGCAAGCTTCTTACGACACAACCATGCCTGTGCCAATATATATATATATATATATATATATATATATATATATGTTTGCATATATACATATGTACATACCTCTTACTAACTGTGAGTAGCTATGCAGATCCTGTACAAGAAACTGCTCTGATCATTCCCCATTCTCTCCCACTTTAACCCCTTCTCCTCTAGTATGAAACTGACACCCACATCTGCAAGGGTTCATAGTCCTTTGAGCTGCATTGTGATGTCGTCAGTGCTGGTAGCATAAAAAAGTACCCACTGCATACTGTGAAGTGGTTAGCTTTAGGAAGGACATAGAACATGCCAAAGTAGACGACAGAATGCAATGCAAACCTCAGACCCACGGGACCAGGTCAAACCATCCAACCCATGCCAGCATAGAATGTGGATCTCTTAATTACCCAGTTTTTACAATAGTCGTACACTCTTTTACATAAATGATACAACCTTGACAGTATTTAAAAGCTATTTCCCAAATCCATCTCAACATTTATCAATTACCCAGTCAGTTTGATGTTCAACTAGACTGCAGCTTTCACGAGTCAATGAATTCTACTCAAACATGAAGTATTTTGTAAAATTGTTTTAAGTATGCATGTATACCCTATTGACTTGCTAACATAGCATTAGGGTTCAGAAATGCAGTGGGTAAATTAAAAATCGATAATTCAAAGCTTTTCATCTTCCTTAACCCTTTTGTTATCATATTTTCATTGAAAGACATTGCCTTTTTTTCAGTTAATTTTTAAAAATCAAAGAATCAAATCAAAATCGATGAACATCAATGGAATTTGTAGTTTTGTGGTACCAGTGCTGGTGGCACATAAGAAAACCATCTGAATGTGGCCGTAGCCAGTACCGCATTGACTGGCCTCCGTGCTGGTGGCATGTAACAAACACCATCCGATTGTGGCCGTGCCAGCCTCGCCTGGCCTCCGTGCCGGTGGCACGTAAAAAAACACCATCCGAGCGTGGCTGTTTGCCAGCCTCGTCTGGCACCTGTGTCGGTGGCACATAAAAAGCACCCACTACACTCACGGAGTGGTTGGCGTTAGGAAGGGCATCCAGCTGTAGAAACACTGCCAGATCTGACTGGCCTGGTGCAGCCTTCGGGCTTCCCAGACCCCAGTTGAACCGTCCAACCCATGCTAGCATGGAAAGCGGACGTTAAACGATGATGATGATGATGATGATGATGATGATGAAGAATGTTGTGAAATAACCTTATCATTGTTAAACTGGTGGTGTTTGGAACATAATGTGAAATTTTGATGAAAGATTTTAATCCACATCATTTTAAAAGAGGAAGTTTGTATTACAGAGATGGTCCCAGACAGATTGATATTAAAAGGGTTAAAAGCATAATAATATTTCCATCACAGAAATAAAGACTAACTAAAGGTTTTTTTCTTGCTTTCTCTTGTAGGTTTATAAGAATATTTTAAGCTTATATAAACCATACAATTGGTTAAACAAAACAATAAAACATGATGCTTAGAATATAAGATCCCATTTGGATTTAAAGAAAAAAAAAACAGAAAAAATACATTAAGGCTAGTTGTTGTGTTAACGGAAGATTGCTTTCAGTTTTCTGACATTTGACAATACACTAATTAGGCCACTTTGAGAGTTTCTGATTTAAAGAATGAGTTCTACTTACGGGTCATCTTTCGCTTCCTGCCAACCAGGACCAATAACAGCACAACAGCCATTATGACAATTAAACCACTCAGGGCAATAATAAGCAAGAACCACCATTCTGTATGAAACGGCCGTTCACTGAATGTACGCATTTTCCCAATTTCACCTATGGAGAAAATAAAAGTGATGTATATACATATACATACATATATATATAGAACAGGCAGTAAAACAAGAAAATGAAAATCTTTAAAATCAGATCAAAACAAAGATGTTTTAAAATAGAATATATAATGCAACATCATCATTTAACATCAGTTTTCCATGCTGGCATGGGTTGGAAAGTTTGACAGGAGCTGTCCAGCTGAGGAGCTGCTTAGGCTCTATGTCTGTTTTGGCATGGTTACTATGGCTGAATGCCCTTCCTATTGCCAACCACTACACAAAGTGTTCTGGGAGCTTATACATAGCATCGGCATGGCTGCATTTACATGGAACCAGTACATGTACTTTATATGTGGTACCAGTACGCACCAGCCCACAAGATTAGGAACACTCAGTTGGAGGGAGGTGCAGAGAACATACTTATATGCAAAGACAACCTTGCATATAAGTATGTTCCCTGTATCTCTTGATTTTACTTAGCTTGATGTGTCTTCTCAAGCTGAGCAAACTGCCAGGAGTCTCAGTGTGATGTAATTTCATAAAAGCATTTATATGAATGATTTGGAAAAACAAAAATGAAAAGCCAATGATGTATTATAAAATCTCAATGATGGCCCTTCATTTGCATTGGTTTCTGGTTTAAAGAAACAAGTATAGCTGTGAGGTTAAGAAGTTTATTTGCAGCCTGGTTTCAAGTTTAGTCCCATTGTGTGGCACTGTAAGCAGGTGTCTTTTAATAAACCCCCAGGTTGATTAATGCCATGTGAAATGTACTTTACAATCACTATGTACTTTACAATTGTCATTGCTTGAGCAAAGCAGCACTGATCTTGACATCCTCTGTTGATATGAATAGTTGTTCTGCACTTGTAAAGACATGCTTGAATGCAGAAAACTCTTACTTGAAAAACAGGTAAGTGTTGGCAACAAAAAGATTATCCACTTGTAAAATCCTGCATCAAATATCTCTCTTACAAGACCCTGGTCTTCATGGGAAAACCAGTGTTAAATTAGTGTATACATTTCAAGTTAACTTAGCCAAAAGCAGCCCTTTTATAAAATAAACATTTGCAATTGTCACCAGCTCTTACACATTTCCAAGTAAGCCATTTAATCCTTTGTTTTTTTTGAATGATGAACCACTCAATAGTGAGGTCAAAATACAAATAGGAAGACACAAACACCTCATCCAGACATACTGTTGTCATTGTATGAGTCATTTTCATGAGCTGGAGGACAATATGTTGCTTCAGTGTTTCACTTTTGACATAGTTTCCTTTTCCTAAGCCCGACCTCTTTAATGTGTGAACTGGGTACAATCTATAGGGATTTCGTTGTCACCAACAAGACTAAAAAATCTTCTTGATACCTGTGTTGTTACTACTCAAGTTGATTTCTAGCCAGTAAGAATGTGTTTTAGGAGGTCTTTGTGGTAGAAATACTAGTGAGGTTGATTTGTAGCTTGGAAAGCAAAAGGAAGTCCCATGATGAATGGAAAAGATTTATTGTTGTGAGAGGATGGTAATGAAGAGAACATATACATACACACACACACACACACATATACATACACAAATGCATATAAATACATACAAACAATACACTGATACACACACATACATGATCAAGTTTCGGACTTATGCCAACTACTCTGAGAGTGTAGTGGGTGCTTTTACCTGCCATGGCATGGGAGCTAGTCACTTGACACTAGTATCGGTCACACTTGAATGGTGCTTTTTCCGTGCTACCAGCATGGATGCCAGTCAGGCGGCACTGGCATTGACAATACCCCAATGGTGCTTTTTATGTGCCACCAGCATGGGTGCCAGTCAGGCAGCACTGGCATTGACAATACTCCAATGGTGCTTTTTATGTGCCACCAGCATGGGTGCCAGTCAGGCGGCACTGGGATTGACAATACTCCAATGGTGCTTTTTATGTGCCACCAGCATGGGTGCCAGTCAGGCAATGGTAAGACTGACCAGATTATTAATTTTAATTTTTCAAGATTTTAATGTTATTATTGCCTCATGTTTTATTGTAATATCTTAACACGGTCTTCAGGCATTAAATGTTTGTATTAACACTTATTAAAGATAGGTCATGCTAGTGATTTTACCAGCTCACCGTCTTATATAGTGCTGCTAGTAATGACATGAAATTTCACTAACCACGGTCTGTAAGGAGATTGGTACGAGAAAGACCATACAGTGGTAAAAATCAAGACAAAAAAATAGAATGTATGAGCAAGACACAGTCACCCAAACTATTTGGAAAGGCAGTAACTCTGAATGAGAACTGACTTAAACTGTGATGACAACTCTAACACATGCTGGCATGGAAAACAGATTTAGAATGAGGAAGATGATAAGGATTTCATTTTAATGGCAGGTCAGAATTAATCGATGAAAGTTGATTGCTACATCTTATATATTAACTGCTCCTACTTGGTGCAGCAAAGAATTGTATATTGCTGTAAGAACATAAGTGAAACTCTTAATTCTAACTGCTTCAGTTTTTAATTGCCTAATTAAATTTATATGGACAGAAGATAATTAACAACTTTGGGACTGAAATATAGGATAATAAATGTTTCCTTCTTGAGCCATGCCAGGCTCAAAAGGGCCAGTTTCCCGGATTCAGTGGCGTATATATTCCCCACTTTGACAGGATGCTGATCTGTTGCATTTTTGCTAGCTGAGTGTACTGGAACAATGTGAAATGAAGTGTTTAGCTCAAGAACACAACACATCGTCCGTTCCAGGAATTGAAACCATAATCTTATGATCATAAGTCCAACGCCCTAACCACTTAGCCATGCACCTCCACTGGGACTGAAATACATTAACAGACATACAATCTCTTATAAGTAAAGATGGTGAACTACCAATAACTTGTTAGCAGTTCAAATCTTATTGCTTGTCTCAACAGGCCTCACAAACAACCTGGTAAGTGATTACCAACAGGAAAAGCATGCTAAAAACAATTTTCCTAATGATATGCAAATGTCTTAATTTTCAAAATACAGTCTACTTACATTTGCATGGGAAAACACACGAGAAATAGCTTTAAAAAACTAAATACCTTTTTCTGGATCTTGTATCAACATAGGTTTAGATGGTTCACTTGGAGGTCCAATTCCAAGCCAATTGTAGGCAAGCACACGGAATTGGTACACTTTGCCAGTATCTAAGCTGTGAATATTAAGCAATGCACCAGTCTGTGGTGATTCCTTCAACAAAATATCAGTCCATTTTCCTGAAAATGTAACGATAAAAATGAAATACAAAAATATAATCTAGATAACATGCTTTAGTTAATTACAAATATACAAGCTGAATTATAAAAATATAAATTTTAGAAACTAAAGTGATGGAAAAAAATGTGAAAAATGTGAAATAAGAAAAATAATTTTTAAAAAGATCACAAAAACTACAATACAAATAGATAAGCATTTTCTAGTTACTTTGTGCAAAATTTTCAAACACCTATCAGAGGTTTAGTGAATATAGAAATAACATTTGAAATCCTATGGATTTACACATTACTAATGAAAGTATACAGCATGTATATCCAATAATAAAGATCAGAAAAAAACAAAACAAAACAAAACAAATGAAAATGTTATTTCAGTTATGAAGAATACGGTATCTTATTGTTCATTGGTTCTTCATCTTATGCATGCAAATGTATACATGTTTGTGTAGCTATGCAGAGGCATTAATATTTTGAAAGATGTACATTTTAATCCTAAATAAAGTATTTTGCTTTAAAATCTAATTTGCTAATTTTGAAAGACATATCACTTCAAGTACAGACTCGTAAATGTTTTGTTTTGAACAATTCATGTTACAAGATGCTCCTCCTTAATATTAATTTCATTTATTTCTTAATTATAAATTAACGGAGAGACTAACTGACAACTAAATTTCAACATTAAATTCTGAGCCAGAACCACAATATATTGTTTGTATATTCTTCCAAATAATGTCCTATCAAATCTAATTATTACTCACAAAGTCAGTTTGATACAGGATTTATAATATCCCAATATACTTTTAAATATTATGAGCAAATAAATAAACAAAGTATATATTTTCTTCAGATACTTGTGGTAGTGGGAGTTAAGGGTACCGTTTAAGGAGGATAATATTACAATGACACTTCTAGTGCTTGCCCTATTTCAACTTATTTTCAAGGTTATAATTAAATCACTAATTGTTTTTTAATAAATGCCAACATTTGCTTACACTTAGGCTTGAATGAAAATTTGGAGAACAGCTAAATTTGTGAGCAAATTTCAATTCTATATTGAAAGCAAAGTCACTTCTCTTCCATAGCTATTGTCTTTAGAAAGGAAACAAAACAAAATAAAACATGAACATTACTATGTCATTCCATTCTCCTACACATGGCATTTAATTGCAAGGAGTTGATGGTATAAAATAGAAATGAGCTGTGTGAGAGTGTGACCTGATTCCATTGTGGAAATAGCTATTTCAACCACTTCAGTTAAATATAGCATTTGTTTTATCAACTGCTGTTCAACTTTATATTACTACATACATGTTATGAATCTCAAATACAACGTCCAGTATCATATGAAATATTCTAATTACTGCCGTAAAAAGCACCATCTGTTCAGGGCCGTTGCCAGCCTCGCATGGCCCCCGTGCCGGTGGCACAAAAAAAGCACCATCCGATCGTGGCCGTTTGCCAGACTCGTCTGGCACGTAAAAAGCACCTACTACACTCATGGAGTGGTTGGCATTAGGAAGGGCATCCAGCCGTAGAAACATTGCCAGATCAAACTGGGCCTGGTGCAGCCTTCTGGCTTCCCAGACCCCAGTTGAACCGTCCAACCCATGCTAGCATGGAAAGCAGACGCTGAACGATGATGATGATGATGATGATGATGATGTATGGGAAATATATTTCACTTTTACTAAAATATTCAAACTGTGACATAGTATGATTTTTATAATTGCCTTGGGGATTTAATCTGCAGTGGTTTTGTAATGGGTTTCTAAAATAGGTTTGAAGCTCATATGGGAACTGTCTTGGAGCATCGGTGATGGAACTGAAACTACATTCTAAGCCAGGAGCCCACCTCTACTCAACACTGCTCCCCTATAACACTAAAACACTAATATTTCTCTAACCTTCTACCTCATAGTCTAAGAAGGAATTTGAACCAGATACTGTTAACTAATAAAACACTTGATAATTTTAGTGTGCTATTATTATGTTCAGTGGTGAACTGTGCACTTTGTAATACCATTCGTAATCACATAAACCAAACCAACCAATGTGCCATTTCTAGAGCCACTGTTCAATATTTGTTACTGGATGCTGTTTGCATGTTGGCTGGCGGTTAAGAAAAGTCTGTCAAATTCATCAAACAAACCATCTCAATCAGACATAGTCGAATTCTGAACTGCAAAGTGCACACCAAAAAAAAATAAACATGTATTTAATACAAATGCAAGGCAACTGAAAAAGGCTCTGGGTGGTCACTTGACCATGTAGAAATAGTGACTAAATTTCCTTCCACTCACATCCTACTGTGTTAAAAAAGGAAAATGAAAACACAAATAATAGTGAGATATACTAAAATGCAGGACATTCACAACTGTAAAATCCTTGTTTAAGGTCTGTTGGATCAGAGCTGACTTGGAGCTAAATAATAAAATGTATTTAGATATAGCTGGTATTAAACATAGTAAAATCTTAAGGAAATTTTTAATTTAAAGATGTGTAAAATATTTGACAAGATAGCATCATAAGTGCTGAGGCTAAATGGTTAATGTTTAAGCAGCTCAAATGAAGGAATGAAGAATATCCTTTTTCATTTTCCACACTATAACCATTGTGCTATCTTTTGAAAAAACATTGGATTATGCCTCCAAAACTGTAAAAGTTTTGTAGTTTTCCACAATGCTACAATACTAAAAGGCACTTGAAATGATTTTGTTGTTACAAGTGTATGTAATATATGGCAGCTAATTGGATAGCATCTCTCTCTGAGCTGCACCTACTGAGGAAGTTGAACACTGCAAAACAACAAAATACAAACTAATTTTAGAGAGCTCCTGCTGATTTGCAGTTTTGAGTTCCTCTTACGGTATAGTATCTATCAATATTTAGAATTAAATGAAAGATCAATTTGTGACTGTCTATCATGGCTACATGGCAATGCTGGTGACAAGACATAAATTTGCTACTTCATAGCTGGTTATTCAAAATCTATCAACTGATTATTGCACAGCTTGTTATCTGATTATCTATTAATTAAAATCTTTCATATCATTTAAAACTCACGAGAGATGAGTAAGCTGTCTGCTAAGTTACAATTAATTCATAAACAAGAGTTAAGAGGTTAATATCAGACAGCCAACAATGAGGCTACCTTTGAAACTTGCTTGTTGTAACATACATCATTATTCAGTGTGTGGTTTTAGAAAAGTAAATTGTGAAACATGTCTAATGCTGCTGGTTGTTATTCTTTCTACTTATAACAACATCTAACTAGTTTGATGTGGCAGGAATACTGAGTAAAATTAACTGACCTAGAAATTAAGGCTTAATTGGAAAGGATTTGAGTTGGAGGTGAAAAGAAAAATTGTGTATGAGTAAATGATTATGATGCTATAAATGAATAAGTTCAATATATCAGAACTGACCTCTGATAGTTGTAGAGTTTTTAACACTTTCTCTTTTCTTGCGAGCTGCTTGCATGCTTAGAGGATCTGAAGAGAACAGTTAAATACAACGATATCAAGACAAAACAAACATGCTAAATTTACGTATAAAATATGTGCAGCCAGCAGAGCAGCTTTCTCTTTTTTTTTTTTTTGTCATTTTCAGTAACTAGAATATTAAAAACAAAGCTTGAGTTGCACAAAGAAAATACAAAAACAAAGAAAAACAAACAAATTAGAAAAGTAATAAAAATTAAATTTTCAAAAAGTTAATCATGCAGAAACTAAGAGGGAACTCAGAAACATTCAACATCAAAATATAAAAAGACATTTATTCCTAAATATGGAAAGTAGAAAAAAGAAAAAAAAGGTAATTTAAATAAATGTTGCTGTTTGTATTATTATTACTATCATTATTTGTGGCAAAAACTGGGTGAATGGACAAGTGGTTGTAGAACAGAGACCAACTGTTGGAGGAGTGCTTGTGTCTTTAGTGGTCAGGGTGACCCAGAATCTGTGAGCTTCTTTGATTGGTCCTATTTTGAAGTTCTCCTACTTGAAGAGGACTGCATCATCATTGTGTCCACATATCAAGAATACTATATATATATATATATATAATAAATTAAATAAAGAAAATGCACTCATTTTACATAGTTTTAATATATTTTTTTAGTGTATTTTATATTGTGTTTGTCCAAGAAGCAGGCTGCATGAGACAGTGTTCCCCACCTGATGATGAAGCATGTCTCATGCAGCCTGCTTCTTGGACCAACACAATATAAAATATATCAAAAAAATATATTAAAACTATGTAAAGTGTGTGCATTTTCCTTCTTTAATTTCTTATGTATATTACAACTCACCATGTGGGGATAATCGAAATTCTTCTCTTTCTGTTACTATATATATATATATATCTGTTTCGAGACGCATAAATTATAATGGTTATTGACAATTTTTGTCTTTTTTTCGGCATATTTGGCATTAGAATTTTTCTTTTGCCCTTATCTTGTAAATTATTTATAAATTTAAAACCTTTAAAGGTATTTTTTGATATGTTGGCCATTGATAAAATTTTTTTCCCGAAAAAAATTTTATCCTACATTAGTTATATTAATAAATGAAATAAAACATATGCATATATATAAACATATATGTACGTACCTACCTCTACATGTACATATACACGCATATATGAGTACAGGACACCAAAAGGACGTCGAACACAAAGAGAAATGAAAACATAGACACAAACCAAAGGAACTGGACATTTTTTTAAAAACATATATATATATATATATTTTTTTTTTTTTTAAAATCTCATTTCCTCCTCCAATCCCTTCTTTCCTCTCTCATGTTTCATGTAAACCCTCTCACAATTTGTTAAACTGTTCATGTTATGTCACCCCTCATCTGATGCCCCTCAGGTAAATAAAAAGAAATCATTATTATTATCATTACTATTAAGGCACTGAGATGGCAGAATTGTTAGCATGCCAGACAAAACACTTAGTGGCATTTTGTCCATCTTGTTATCAATTCAAATTATGGCTTTTATCCTTTTGGGATCAATAAAATAAAAGCACCAGTTGAAGACTGGGGTTGATGCTATGGACTAGTCCCCTTATCCAAAATTTCAGGCTTCATGTCTATAATAGAAAGGATTATTATTATTATTATTATTATTATTACTATTATTATTATTAGGGTGGTGAGCTGGCAAAACTGTTAGCATGCTGGGGGAAATGTTTAGCAATATTTCATCCATTTTCAATTCTGAGTTCAAATTTCACTAAGGTTGACTTTGCCTTTCATCCTTTCAAGGTTGATAAAATAAGTACCAGTTATGCACTGGGGTTGATGTAATCAATTATCCCCCTCCACCAAATTTCAGGCCTTGTGACTATAGTAGAAAGGATTATTATTATCATTATTACTACTATTATTATTGCTATGATTAACTTACAGCTAGTACTGATATTATTGTTTACGAGTATTGATATTCTTGTTAATTATAACTACTACTACTACTACTACTGCTACTTTCGTTATTTAGCATAGTTTGCTATTTTTCACAGAACTCTCTAAGTGGGAAGTGATTGATTGACTGGCAGGACTCAGGTATTGGTTCAATCGTCACTTAACTCTCCTGTCTACAAGGTTCATGAATAAACCAGAAACTGATAGGTTTGATTAATCAAGTCTACGGCCTTGATGACAGAAATCAACTCCCCATTGTTGGTAGCTGTAGATTTTTTGTTGTTTACTCTCTTTTACTCTTTTACTTGTTTCAGTCATTTGACTGCGGCCATGCTGGAGCACCACCTTTAGTCGAGCAAATCGACCCCGGGACTTATTCTTTGTAAGCCCAGTACTTATTCTATCGGTCTCTTTTGCCGAACCGCTAAGTGACGGGGACGTAAACACACCAGCATCGGTTGTCAAGCAATGCTAGGGGGACAAACACAGACACACAAACATATACACACACACACTTATATATATATATACATATATACGACAGGCTTCTTTCAGTTTCCGTCTACCAAATCCACTCACAAGGCATTGGTCGGCCCGGGACTATAGCAGAAGACACTTGCCCAAGATGCCACGCAGTGGGACTGAACCCGGAACCATGTGGTTGGTTAGCAAGCTACTTACCACACAGCCACTCCTGCTATCTTATTTTAATTTATCTTTTAATGGCTTAGCCAGAGGAGGAAGGCCAACATCTATGACCTTTTTGTAAGCCTCTAAAAGCTAGAGAGAGAGGAAGGAAGGCAGTTATATTCAGACTGGGAGATGTGGCTTGAGCAGATCCACAATGAAATTGGTGATTTCAAGTACCTTGATTCTGAGATAACCTCAACTGAAAACTATGTAAAAACTTGGTTTGCCCTGAGCAAACTGGATGTTGTCTAGAAATCAACCCTCTCAGACAACCTTAACCCTTCAGTGTTTAAACTAGCCATATCTGGCCCAGATATTCTACATGTTTTATATTCAAACTGGCCATATCCAGCCTCTCACACCTAACCTACATTGACATTCTAAAAATAAACAATCACATCATTGAAACTTCAAAGCTATAAGATAATGCATGATTAATTCAAAACAATTTGAGTGAAAAACTATTACATTTAACAGAGTAGTCTGAATACTAGGAATTTTTTCTGTACAACAACAAAGCCAGTCCTTTCATATGGTGTAACAACCTGGATGCTTAACTGGAAACTGGGGTAGATGGAACATACACTTGAATGTTAAGGGCAATCTTAAGAATTTATCCAACCATGAAATAGCTGCATGGTGATCTCCTGCTTGCTTCCACCATTACAAGGGAAAGGCATTTGTGCTTTGCAGGTAACTGTTGGAGAGCCAAGCAAGAGATGACCTACTGCTATGGATGACAAAGTATGCCAGTACTTGAGCAGGTTGTCCGAACACAATGTATATAGATCATTTCATCAGGGACACTAGATGTCTCCCTAAAGACCTCCCTTCATTAATGTGGGACAGAGATGGATGGCATGTGTGGATCCACAACAGAGCTGTTCTCCCCATTATAGGTTTTCGAGTTAAAACCAGGCATCAGATAAAGTCTACCACTCACATTTATATAAAAGAAGAGAAGAGAGATTATAGATGGCAAAATCAAAAGGGTACATACATACATACATACATACATACATATATATATATATATATATATATATATATATATATAAAGAGCCAAAAAGTAACCCATTTTGTTACCATATTTCTGTTGAAATGCTCCATCTTTTTTTCAATTATTTTTTTTTAATAAATTAACTTTGTAATTATTAAGCTGATATCTGGAATGAATTAACATGAACTTTTGATAAGAGATTTTTAACTTAGATCACTTTAAAACAGGATGTTTGTGTCACAGCACCAGGCAGGTTGATATCAGAAAGGTTAGCAACATGCTTTTTGGGCTGCAATTATGTCAATGACTGCAATAATTAAATGTGAAATGTTACATGATAAGGACAAACCATTGGTATAAACAATGTATGAAAATAATAACTATTTCTTTAGACTGTGTACTACTACTACTACTACTACTACTACTACTACAAGTAACAGTAGTAGTAGTATAGTATGGAAACACTTGGGTTCTCTTAATCCTTTCATTACCAGCCTGGCTGAAACCGGCTCTGGCTCTGTAGTACAAATGTCTTGTTTTCATAAGTTTTGAATTAAAATCTTCCACCAAACCTTAGTCACAATTTATGTTCCTAACACTAGCTTAATGATAAGTAAGTTATTTTACTAAATTCTTTGTTATATTTAAAGTAATTGAAAGAAACAGAGCATCTTAAAATAAATACAGTAACAAAAGGGTTAAACTGAATTCTCCTTGATAAATTATCTTTTAGCTTTTACATGTTTCAATCATTGTACGGTAGCTATACTGGGGTAGTACTGCCCTACAGGATTTAGTCAAACAAGTCAACTCAATACTTATTCTATCAGACTCTTTCGTTGAACTGCTAAGTTACAGAGACATAATCAAACCAACATCAGTTGTCAAGCACACACACACACACATCTTTCAACCAAATCCACTCACAAGACTTTGGTCAGTCCAAAGCTATATAGTAGTAGACACTTTCCAAAGTACTGCACAGTGAGACTGAACCCAAATCTGCATGGCTTGGAAGCAAGCTTCTTAACCATGCTGCCATTCTACAGAAGGAAGTTGAACCAATGTGGGAGTTTTGACACTTGTTACTTGACCCACTAGAAACATCAACCAAACTCCTCTCATACCACATCTTGTCATCTTAAGAAAAAAAAACTGAAGGATACTCTGGATGAATGGAGCCTTAGACAAAATGTTTGAAAAAAAAGATGGCATAGTCATGATTGGAATGTTTGATCATAGGTTTGTTTGATCAGAGCTGACTATATACTCTTTTACTTGTTTCAGTCATTTGACTGCGGCCATGCTGGAGCACCGCCTTTAGTCGATCAAATCGACCCCGGGACTTATTCTTTGTAAGCCCAGTACTTATTCTATCGGTCTCTTTTGCCGAACCGCTAAGTGACGGGGACGTAAACACACCAGCATTGGTTGTCAAGCAATGCTAGGGAAACAAACACACACACATACATATATATATATATACATATATACGACAGGCTTCTTTCAGTTTCCATCTACCAAATCCACTCACAAGGCATTGGTCGGCTTGGGGCTATAGCAGAAGACACTTGCCCAAGATGCCACGCAGTGGGACTGAACCCGCAACCATGTGGCTGGTTAGCAAGCTACTTACCACACAGCCACTCCTGCGCATAAAAAATATGAGAAAAATTAACAAATTTCAATGGGACCACTTGATCAGCTAAAAATAACAGGCACATTTCCTTCAAATCACATCCTATCATCTTAAATATAAAAGGAAAGACACATTAAATGACTTAGTCTGAGATATCTGATGTTTGAAGAAAAAAGATGGATGGTTAAAGATGGAATGTCTTTGATTGTATTTATAGTCCTAGATATACAAAAAAAAGTGTTGACTGTCATGATAGGAATGTCTTTCATCAGATCTGTTAGGTCAGTGTTGATTTATGAATTATTGATTTTCTTTTTTTTTTTATTGAACAGCTTAGTGAGAGGATGAAGGATAACACTCATAACCCAGGGTTTCCAGTGCCAGTGAGAAAGAAGAAAGGAAGTTGTCCTTGAACTAGAAAACTGCCCAAATGTTTTCAACAGAATGTTTTTAAAAGCACCAAAAACCAAGTGGTGATGTTAAACCATACAACTCAAGGAGGAGGATTAAGCAATACCACCACCACCACCACTGCCGCCACTACTACCACCACCACCAAAAACAACAATAATAACACCATTTCAATGATATCAAATTTGTGTATAACATTCTAATCTTGAAGGGAACCAAACTCAACCTGTACCCTGAGCTCCATGAAAAGCTTAATCCCTTTTTTAGTGAAGCTATGATATTTATAGAATTTTACTTGTTTTCCTATTGTGGGTTAGATGATGTTCTGGAATTGATTCCTGCTCCTAAGGTAATTAGAAGCTCAGCTAATTAATTAAAACATTTAGAAGTTATACAGTGCTTATATATTTCGAGCTGAGAAGGAAATAAAATGGCAGGATCATTGAAGTTGTTGGATAGAATGCTTTGTGGTACTTATTTCTGGTTCGGGTACTATCAAGGTTAATTTCTCTTTTTTCATCTCTTCTCTGCTGATGAATAAGGTACCAATCAAAAACTGCGGTTGATTCATTTTTCATCCTCATCTTTCCCTATCCCTCCCTCTTTCAATGAATTGGTTATATCGCACTGCTACAAGGCCATAGGAAATACTTAAAAGGACAGAGAGCCTTACTGATATAAATAAATGAAAAGAAAAAAAAAATCTCCAGATGGCTTGGAAGGGTCACCCACACTTCAAGAGATGGCAACTACAGAAGAAGTTACAAATGATGATGATGTATCAGGCTGAGTAAAATGTAAGCAACGTTTTGAAACATGAAATTCATCACAATATATTTCAAAAATGCAGAAATTTTAATCATCGAAATAAGTACCATTACAATCAACACATTTTTTTCATCAAGTTACAAGTTTGTTTATTTCAGTGACACAGAAAGCTGGAGTTCTAGAGCTGAGGAACTCTTTGAATACACTTTCAGCATTAGTTTGATATTTTTAACTCCTCTCACAGGAAACCATCTAGGTGCTTGAAAAAGTGGTAGTCAGTAGAAGAAAGGTCTGGGTAAGAACTTTGAAGCCAAGTTCCCTCAACTTCTGGAGTGTCAATAGTGAAATGTTTGGCTGAGCATTGTCATGAAGAATGATTGGCTCACTTCTGTTGACCAGTCTGGGATGGAGGAGTAGCAGTTTTTCATTCATTCTGGCAATTTCATGGTAATATATTTCTGCAGTAATAGTTTTTCTGGGTTTTAAGAAGCTATAGTGGATGAGTCCAGCAGTACACCACCAAACAGTCACCATAACCTTCTTTTTGAAGAGTTTAGGTTTAGGGAAAAGGTTTTTGGTGCATCCTTTTTGTCTAACCACTGCGAAGAACGTTTTTTATCATCATACTGAATCCACTTTTCATTGCAAGCTACAATACAGTTGAGAAATGGATCGGTCTGGTTACGGAGAAGAAGTGACAAGCAAATTTCATATTTGTGCTTTTTCTGATTTTCATTCAAATCGTGTGGTACTCATTTGTCAAGCTTTTTTGATTTTCTAATCGCATGCAAATGGTTACAGGTAGTTTTCTGGCTAACTTTAAGTTCTTTTACCAGTTCTTGAGTGGTTTTACATGGATCTTTCTCAATGATGGTCCTTGATTGACCATCATCGATGACAGATGGGCGTCCATTATGCTCACAATCTTCAAGTCTCAGGTCTCCATTGAGAAATCGTTTAAACCATTTTCGAGCTGACCACTCACTGGTCATTTCCTCACCAAACATTTCGTTGATATCACGACCAGTTTCAATTGCATTATGCACCTCTTTTTGAAGTTGAATAGCAAAATTGCTTGAATGTCACGCTTTGATATTTTCATTTCAGATGATTGTAACAAGAGTGAAAAAAATATCAATGTTAATTTAGTAATACACTTGGGTGAGTCTATGTTTGTGTTATCAGACAATAGCAAAAAAAGTGCTTAAAAAAATTCAAAACTCTGGCACAAACTCATCATGGTTCAAAACGTTGCTTCCTTTTACACAACCGGATAGTTCAGTGCAGTGGCATAAAATGCCTACACATAGTTAAGCAGAAAGGAAATACATTGTATTGAAATATGAACCTTCAAACTTTTCATACAATCATTTTATTCGGCAGTATTATTTAACATATTCATGAAGAAAAAAAGAAAAATAGAAACAGGATGGGGTTGTGAGATTGATAAGAACAAAACACAATTGTGATCATAATATGTATATTTCCTCTTGAAAGAGTAATTGTGGCTTATTTATCCTTGTAAAAAGCTATATCCTCTTTAGTGAATTTAGTTATTGTTGCTTATATAATAACTAACAAGGGTAATATTGGTTCCAAATTTTAGCACAAAGCCAGCAAGTTTGGGGGAGAGGAAATTCGATTACATCAACCCCAGTGCTCAACTGGTACTTATTTTATTGAGGATGAAAGGTAAAGTTGAACTTAGACTGTAGAGATGGATGAAATGTTGCTAAGCATTTTGCCCGGCATGCTAACAATTCTGCCAGCCTGCTGTCTCTAACAAGGGAAGAGAAAATAGCAAGAATAGTAGGGGTTTCAGCTTTTATTTTTGTATTTGTCAGAAGTGGAAGAGAAGAGGTCATTTTTGTTATAGGCCTTTTCAAACTTGTCTTATTTTCTTTTCTATTTTACTTGCTGGGTTGCAAGACAAATTCTTCAAACAGAGCCAACTGGGAGGGAGACCTAGGGGTAGACCAAGCGTGAGATGGGTGAATAATACCCATAGTCTCAGTTGGTTATGCTTAAGAACCCAGTAGGATGGTTGCTTCTGATAGGACCCTATCCTATCAGTACTTGAGGACTCTATATCCCCTCCAAGGAATAGTGGTTGGTGAAGATGGCTGGATGAGTTTAGGGAAATGAGCAGAGCCCATGGCCTACATTAGTCCTTTGAGACCAGTGAGATTGATGGACATAACATTTCACTTAAACTGTTGCAAGTCATCATCTGCTGGAAAGACATGGAAGGGAGTTCAAGAAGGTTTTATTCCTGGGAATAAAAGATTATGAGGTTAGTAAGGGACTTGGATATACGAAATGTATGAAATGGAATTACAGATATCATATGCTTGTACGGGATAATATTTACAAAGGGTCACAATGAAATTTAGACAGCATTGAGAAAGTAGCTAACATAATGTTGAAAAATAACACATGATTAATAAGAGTGGGATTGATCTGAGATCAATTAGAAATGTGTATTGGCATAACTGTGCAGTCAAGAAGTTTGCTTTACAGCTGCACGGTTCAGTCCTATTGTATGTATCTTCAATTATGATCTCAGGTTGCCTTGTGAGTGAATTTTATAAGTGGAAATTGAGTGGAAGCTTGTCAAAGGAATCATTCATGTTGTTAAGTGGTGGACTTAATCCATCACTCAGTGTAACAATCTAGTCTAGTGGTTCCTCCCTAGGAAGTCCACAAATCTAGTATTGGGAAGGGACTCTGTGAACTAAGTTTAACAGTTCAAGAGGATGCACAGTAAGACTGATAAAGATAAACTTTCGAGAATTCAAAGTCAAAAAGTGTATTTGGAAACAAAAAGTTTATAAGGAATTACAGGCTCAAATTCTTTGTCCCTAAATTATCGACATTACACAGATAACTTCACAAAGGGAGATAGGAACTAAATATTCAGTGAATTTTACTGATACTATCTGTTTTGGAGGATATAAAAGTGGTTTCTCTGAACTGATGTCTTGATTCTAGTGAATCTTTCTTTTAAGGGCTTTGCATGAGGATGGTAGGGTGTACCTCTTCCGTGTTGTACTCACTGATATTCTAAACACTCTTTAAACTTACAACTGATAAATTGTGGATCATTGTAAGAAATATTTCCGTTTTTTGAAATTCCATGCAGATGATCATATGATGAGTTTCAGTGACTTTTTGAGAAACATTCTCTGAACAATGAGATAATACTGTATCTACATTCTTAATGTTTCTCTGAAGTTTAACAGACACATGAAATCTACATGTAGTTCTCACATGTCTAAGTATTATAAACATTACCAAGGATTCTAGTAACTCATGCAGTTCAAGTGACATACATATCAGACAATTCCTAATTTTTGACTTATGTTTTTGACAAAGTTGTGCTACCATTATTTAATCCTTCTTTGTTTTTATGTTTCCCATTCTAGCATGGCACTCATAAGTAATGTCTAAAACTTTTGGTCTTGATATAAAAAGAATGAGAATTTAATTTCTTCATAGAATGATACTTAATTCCTTGGTAAGCTCTTGTTTTATAGGCAAATATGTTTAAATAGTTGAATTTTTCTAGTTACCAATTCACAATTTATGTAATGGAATCCTCATCTGAATGTTTTAACAAATGAGATAAAGCCATGGCTTTGAGAATCACGTTTGAAATTACAAAAATGACATCTCATTTATGATAATTATTCTTTGTTAACATATTCTGTTGTTGTTGTTGCCAACCCCCTTTGCTTGTGAAGACATGTTGGGGCAAGCGAAATCGAAATCGAATTGAACCAGCCAGGATCCCTGGTCTGGTGGTACGTAAAAAGCACTATCCGACTCGTGGCCGATGCCAGCACCGCCTCGACTGGCTTCCGTGCCGGTGGCACATAAAATACACCAATCTGACCGTGGCCGTTGCCAGCCCCGCCTGGCACCTGTGCAGGTGGCACGTAAAAAGCACCCACTACACTCACGGAGTGGTTGGCGTTAGGAAGGGCATCCAGCTGTAGAAACATTGCCAAATTAGACTGGAGCCTGGTGCAGCCTTCTGGCTTCCCAGAACCCCGGTCGAACCGTCCAACCCATGCTAGCATGGAGAACGGACGTTAAACGACGATGATGATGATGATGTAACAAACTGATATGACAGTACAATTACTGGAGTGTAATTGCTGTTTATAAACAGTAGTCTAAGAAGCAAGATCTGGCTAGATTGAGTATAAAACAGGAAGGCTATTTGGGCCGGAGATGGCCAGTTTAAATACTAAAAAATTAAAGAAAGAATCAACCATTTTGATCCCATTTCATCTGTTTAGCCAATATACCTTTTATCATTTACTTATTTCAGACAGACTGCAGCCATGCTGGGGAACCACCTTCAAGAATTTTATTCAAATGAATTACCCCCGTACTTGTTTGTTGAAAACCTGATACTTGTTCTATTGACCTCTTTTTGCTGAACCACTAAGTTACAGGGATGTCAACACACCAACAATGGTTATCAAACGGTGGTGATGATCAAACTGACACAAAGACATTACACACATAGATACATATATGTATTTATGTTGTATACAATGGACTACTTTCAGTTTCTATCTCCCAAATCCATTCACAAGGCTTTGGTTGGCTTGAAGCTATAGTAGAAGACATTTGCCAAAGGTGCCATGCAGTAAGTTTGAACCCAGAACCATGAGGTTGGGGAGCAAGCTTCTTGTCAAACAACCATGCCAGTGCCTATATCTATATCTCTTAAACATATTTGGAAATTTCATAACAAAAGATGGTTTAATCCTAACTTGAATTCCTGAGGTTGATAGAGCAACAAGACAAGAGGACAATTTCTAGAAATAATAGTAAAAAGAAAAAAGAAGAAAAAAAAGCTTTTCTCTTTGTTTAAAGAAACTTCAAGGCAGTCACTCTACATATTGGAAATAGCAGCCAAATCTCTCTCAAATTATACCCTATTATATTAAAAAAGGCAAACTAAATGAATAACGTAGTCTTAGATACACTATTACTAAAATGAAGACGAGGTGGTCACAACTGGAAGGCCTTTTAGCATATATAGATCTGCCCAATCAAAACTGATCTAGGGCTAAGCAATAGCAACTGTAATAACATACATTATTTACTTGGACAAAGAATTTTTCATCATAAAACCGTCCCAAATACAAAGATTTAGAAGCAGAAATATGAAAACTTGGGCTCATAAAAATAAAGACAATCCCAGTTGCAATCTTTGCTTTTCTTAGGAAAGAAAAAAAAAAAAAGAGACAACAAGAAGATCCTGTTACCAACTAAATAAATACTTTATTAATACTATCCACTCCTTTATAGAACAATGCTGGTGGCAAAACTTGTTGTGTCGTGTTATGATATACTTTGCATTAAAAGGAATAAGGGGGAAAAAATCTACTTGATAAACCATTATCTCTTTTGGTACTAACTTGCTTGAGCCTGCCTCTGTCTGCATGTAATAAAAAATGCTTGTTCATAATAAGATTTTAATTTTCCATTATAATTTTGTGTTAAACTTTTTGCTAAGTTATATTCCAAACACCAAATTAATAATGACTAAGTGTAGTAAATGAATCCCACCAAGTAATATGATTGTTTTCAAATCAATTGAGCCATATAGACAGAAATATGGTCATGGAAAGGTTAAAGTTATATTATACTAGCAGTATCGCCCGGCGTTGCTCGGGTTTGTAAGGGAAATAACTATATAAGCATTTTTAGAGAGTTATAGCCAAAAAATAGCAAAAAAATGCATTAAAAATGGAAAAAAAATGATGGTAAATTTTTTTTAAAATCGTTGACTCATCGTAGACATTTTTAAAGAGTTACTTCCCTTATATAATATCGAAAAAAATGCATTAAAATTGAAAAAAATGATGGTAAATTTTTTTTAAAATCGTAGACTCATCGTAGACACGCGCTAATACTCAGAAGGGCTCGATATGAATCACGACTATAAGATACCCGGTTTTGGTTACAGCAAAATGTGGGAGTAGTTAGGAATCTAGGAGACAGACACACAACTTGACTTTTATATATAAAGATTACGGGGAAATAAATTTGAAATTTGTGACAGAAATTTGTAAAGTGTGATATTTTTAATTGGAAGCTGAGATTAAATAACGTAGCACAAGGCAAATAAAAAAAGAAAAAAAAACAAACAAAAGAAACTATGATGTAGAGCGGAGGTAGATGAAATTAAATTGTATTTGAATAGCATCTAGTTTATACAGCCTGAGACTATGAGAGTTGATGTCAGCTCTGATAGGATGTCAGCTGAGCAATTAAAATTGATCTAATTAAAAATCACAAAATGTTATTTTGTTTGGAACTCAACTTCCATTTTAAATATGTTGGAATTTGAACCTATGGTTCTGAAGAGCCTGGAGTCTCAAACCAGTGCCACAGTCCACTAAGCTGGCTGAACTGTTAACACGTTGGACAAAGTGCTAAGTGGCACTGCTTCTGGGTCTTTACATTAGTATATATCATCATCATTTAACATCTATGTTAAATGATGATGCAGGGGCAGGAGTGGCTGTGTGGTAAGTAGCTTGCTAACCAACCACATGGTTCCGGGTTCAGTCCCACTGCCTGGCATCTTGGGCAAGTGTCTTCTGCTATAGCCCCAGGCCAACCAATGCCTTGTGAGTGGATTTGGTAGACGGAAACTGAAAGAAGCCTGTCGTATATATGTGTATATATATATATGTATGTATATATATATATATATATATATATATATATGTATGTATGTGTGTATATGTTTGTGTGTCTGTGTTTGTCCCCCCCCCCAATATCGCTTGACAGCCGATGCTGGTGTGTTTACGTCCCCGTCACTTAGCGGTTCGGCAAAAGGAGACCGATGGAATAAGTACTGGGCTTACAAAAAGAATAAGTCCCGAGGTCGAGATGCTCGATTAAAGGTGGTGCTCCAGCATGGCCGCAGTCAAATGACTGAAACAAGTAAAAGAGTAAAGAGAGAGAGTTCCATACTGGCCTTGGTTGTATGATTTAAGAGGATCCAACAGGCTTGAGGACTGCATTGTGCTTTTCTGTCTATTCTGGCATGGTTTTTACAGCTAGATGCTCCAGCCACTTTGCCACATGTACTAGATGCTTTTCTTGTGGCACCAGCACGAGTGAAGTTGCCAAGCAGCTTACATGATTACAAACCCCCAAGAGAAGTGATTTTACACAAAGAGAGGAGGGTTTAATGTACGAGAGAAGGGGCCAGAGCAGAATAGGTTTCTTACTGTAGAAGAGAGAGTGGGAATGAATGGAGTGGAGTTAGGAAGAAATTAAAATAAAATAGTGATCATATATGTTTGATAGGCTTCTTCCAGTTGTCAGTTGCCAAATTTACAACACTTTGGTTGGCTTGAGTCACTGGTAGAAGACATTTGCTTGAGGTGCTGCACGGTGGTACTGAACTTAATGTAATATAGTTGGGGAAACTAAACATATGTATGTAGAGAGTGTTAGAAGTGGCGTACAGATACTGTATATTGAGAGAAAAAGGAGGTTGCCAGAATTTTGGAAAAATTCTTTTATTTATTCCTTATTATTAGCGCTTTCGTTCACTTTCAAACTTGTCAAATAAAATTATTCATTTATATAAATCAGGTGTTTTTTTTTGTTTTGTTTAGTTGAGGAGAACATTGT
>NC_042997.1:44932805-44939967 GCF_006345805.1 Octopus sinensis
GCATTTTATGTGCCACGTCGGAACATTAACAGCTGGTCCCCTTTCGTCACTGCTTTGCTTTATCCCATTCAGATGTAGACAATAATCTATCGACAAGCTTGTGGTTCGTCTAGCTCAACACACTGTGGCATTTCTACCTCGCACACTACCACTTCAAAACTTATTGGATATTTTAGATTTGCAGCCAAGTACCGGAGCTAACTTCCTTGATGTGCATTAAGGAATTAACTCATAGCCCCTACACCCTATTGTCTTGTATGCTTACCTCTGTCGTGCTGGCTACTTCATGTGTGAGCAAGGAGTAAATTATGTTTGTTAACCAAAAGCATTACCTTCTGGTTTTTATCGTTACCTTCATGTAAAACATGCATTTATACATTTCAGACCTTCTTACGTGCACACATTTAACTATACTTCCTAAACTGGTAAAGCCCAACTCTTAATTTACCTTACAAATGTAATGTAATCAAATCACCTCCTCAGTGCATATAACAAAAAAATATTTTCCCTGTGAATGGAAATGGGGAAGCACTCCGTCGGTTACGACGATG
Source organism: Octopus sinensis (assembly GCF_006345805.1). Lineage (NCBI taxonomy): Eukaryota > Metazoa > Mollusca > Cephalopoda > Octopoda > Octopodidae > Octopus > Octopus sinensis. Next base: position 44,933,357 of record NC_042997.1, read on the forward strand.
AGGGTTCCGGTTGATCCGAATCAACGGAACAGCCTGCTCGTGAAATTAACGTGTAAGTGGCTGAGCACTCCACAGACACACGTACCCTTAACGTAGTTCTCTGAGATATTCAGCGTGACACAGAGAGTGACAAGGCCGGCCCCTTGAAATACAGGTACAACAGAAACAGGAAGTAAGAGTGAGAGAAAGTTGTGGTGAAAGAGTACAGCAGGGATCACCACCATCCCCTGCCGGATCCTCGTGGAGCTTTAGGTGTTTTCGCTCAATAAACACTCACAACACCTGGTCTGGGAATCGAAACCGCGATCCTACGACCGCGAGTCCGCTGCCCTAACCACTGGGCCATTGCGCCTCCTCCCTGTGAATACTGAGGAGGTGGATGAACTGAATTATGCTAATTGGGCTAATTGCCTTACTTCATAAAGATAGTAATTTTACTGAAACACAATGGTTTACACAACTTGAAATACATTTTCTGTGTTTATTACTTCTATAGCATGGCTCAGACTCTGCACACCATCCTATCTGAGCTTTGGCAGCCTTTGTCTGACTGTGCTGTGCAAAGCGATGTGGTTGGGAAGCAAGCTTCTTATACACACAGCCATGTCTGTGTCTGCTGACATATATCTGCACTCGTTACCATACTCGTGCCAATTGCTATGCCTATAATATATATCATCTTCCTCATTATTCCATGTATTCCATGCTGGCATGGACTGGATAATTTGACAGGATTCGACGAGCATGACGGCTATGCTAGTCTCTATCATCTGCTTTGACAAGATTTCTATGGGTGGATGCCTCCCTCATAATGCAAACCACTTTGCAGAGTGTACTGAATGCATGTTACATGGGACGTTGGGATGGGTGGTAAGAGGGGGTGGTTCCAAGAAGAGGATTCACTGATAGCACAAAAAAAAGGAAGGAATATGTGCAGTTCAGCTCTCATTTAATTACAGCAGCTGAGCAAAAGTGCTCTACTTAGAGATGTGAGGAAATAATGGGTGTTATGAGGAGGAGTAACTGGGAGGGTTTGGCAGGTACAGATTGGTTGCAAATAGTATAGACATTCATGATATGCTTTTAGGATACTCTCTTTTACTCTTTTACTTGTTTCAGTCATTTGACTGCGGCCATGCTGGAGCACCGCCTTTAATCGAGCAACTCGACCCCGGGACTTATTCTTTTGTAAGCCCAGTACTTATTTTATAGGTCTCTTTTTGCCGAACCGCTAAGTAACGGGGACGTAAACACACCAGCATCGGTTGTCAAGTAATGCTAGGGGGACAAACACAGACACACAAACAAACACACATACATACATATATATACATATATACGACAGGCTTCTTTCAGTTTCCGTCTACCAAATCCACTCACAAGGCATTGGTCGGCCCGGGGCTATAGCAGAAGACACTTGCCCAAGATGCCACGCAGTGGGACTGAACCCGGAACCATGTGGTTGGTCTCATTTTTTTTTTTTTTTTTTTGCTGAGATAGATAACTCTGGTAGAACGTAGCAAGTTGCCATTCATCTCAACCCTTTGTCATTTCCTTCAGCTCAATGACCAAAGATCAGACTTCACTATTTTGTCCCATGTCTTCCTGGGGTCTCCACTCTTCTACAAGTATCTTTTACAGCTGTCTTCATCCATATGCATCATACATCAGCACAGCCTTCTCTCTTGCACTCTTCCTCTCAAGCGCCTTTTTATGCTCAATTTTTCTCTCAGCACATTTGCACTTTGTCATCCATGCACACAGCTGACCTTGCACATCCAACACAACATGCTAGCTACATTCCTTTCTAGCCTTTGCATGTCCTTTGCATTTACAGCGCATGTTTTATTACTATGTAGCAATGCTGTTCATATGCAGGCACTATACAATCTGCTTTTCACCCTGAGAGAGAGAGAGAGAGAGGGAAGAGAGAGAGAGAGAGAAGAGAGAGAGAGAGAGAGAGAGAGAGAGAGAGAGAGAGAGGAGAGAGAGAGAGAGGAGAGAGAGAGAGAGAGAGAGAGAGAGAGAGAGGACCTTTTGTTACAACCTGAAGTAAAAGCTTTTTCTCTAGTTGGTGAATATCTTAGCAATTACAGATCCTCTTTCTCCACTGCTAATTAGATTACCCAGGTAACAGAAACTGTCTACTGCTTCTAAAAATCCTCCTGGATATTCAAGAAAATCTATTTCCTGTGTGTTCCTAGTGTTTATTGCTTCTGCACATCTACCACAAACAAAGTCTACTTTGGTAATCTTCCAGTGATTCCACTGCACTCATGTGTCCATAATCTGCACTGGGTTCACCATATGGAATTACTATCAGGGGCTATTGTTCCTGAAAGGATACGCATATTACCTGGTTCCTTGCTTACTAGGACTTTGGTCTTTCCTAATTTAACTTTAAGACCCTCTGATTCCAGATAACCATTTTGGATATTAGAAGAAGATCAACATCATAAAGGAGTTTCCATAGGCAGCCGACCTTAAACTCCTCTGTTAAGGCCTGGAGGACAATGATACATTGAAGGGAACTGAGAGTCTAAGCCAGGTGAACTACCGGCACACTAAATTTATCCCTATACACATTGTTAACTCTCACTTTACTGACAGCATCCCTGCACATGGATTGGATAGCTCTGACCTATCATTTATCTACTACTAGCTTCTGCAGCAACCAACAGATTAGGAAAACATCTTCCTTTCTACTTCTTCCATTGCTAAATACACCTGTCACCTAGTCACTTTTCCTGCAACTTGATACAATATAATTCACTGCTGCCTACATTCTTTGAATCCTTCCAAACCTGCCAGTATAGCCCGGTGTTGCTCGGGTTTGTTTTCTTTTTGACCCTTTAGAATTGGAATTTTTTAAAAGTAAAACTTTTGCATTAAGTGAACATTTTTCTGGTTGAAATACACCAGAAAATGGTGACACAGCAGTAAAAAGAAATCGTAAAAAATAAGGATTTTCATAGAAAAAATGCACCTTTTTGATGTAAATAATTTTTGGTCTTAACATGGTCTGATTTGAATTTTTTCTTCTACGGAATGAAGGACAAGCCTTCTTCTATCATACTTTCAATTTTGGTCAACTTGCACCACAGGGTCTTAGAGGAAGATGTATTAGTTGAAGGCTACCAAACCTGCCACACACACAGACAACTTCAGCTTTATATATTATATAAATAATATATATATATATATATATATATATATTATATATATATATATATATATATATAATATATATGAGGAGAGAGAAACCTATAAACATATATGTACAAACACACACATACATAGTTCTAAAATGAAGAATAATGAATTTACAGAATGAGAGAAATCACATATATTGAAAATAATATAGAACCTAAAATATTTCATAGAATTTAGAAAATAGGTAAAATAAAATACACATACACAAAATAAAAATTATCAAAATTAACTCAATGAAATATAAATCAAGAAGGAATTAAGCTTAACAAAATAATGAATAAATAACAAAAGAAGCTTGAAAAGTATAAATAAAATACATAAAAATAAAAGTCTGCTCTGTTGTAAAAATGAATCGTTAGGCAGAGAGTCTTGTATTTTAGTGGAAGGGCACAGTCAATGTAATTGACTCCAACATTTGGGTAGCGTACTTATCAAACCCAGAAGAATGACAAGCAAATTCAACAATGGTAGGAAATGGTAAAATATTATAAGGTGTTTTATCTGGTACTCACTCTGTCAATTTCTGCCAAAGTGACACTTTGGATATGAACGGAAATATATAACCAAACAAAATGACAAGATTGAATAATCATAATATTAATAAAAATAAAGATAAAACAAGGAAATAAAACAAAAAATTGAAAACAAAAAGAAATATAAAGAAAAATGAAGAAAAAAGAAAACAAAGATAGTGGTGTTACTGGGGCAGGGCAGGGGTGGGTGTTGATTTATCAAAAATGCTAAGGGAAAAAGGAATCTTTTGTGAGCCCCAAGCTCTTGACGTAAATGTCTGTTTCTTTTCTTGAGACAGGGAGAAAAGTAGAGGGTGAGAGATAGATAGAGAGACAGAGAAGGTAAAAGTGATTGGAAGAGAGAAAGGGTAGAGGAATTGAGAACTATATATGTCTAGGCAATTAAAAAAAAGGACTAGGAAGTTGGCAATCTTTTACTTTTGCTAAGTAAGTCAAAAGGCATGCAAAAAAATCTAGATTAAATCATTACAGAAACGTGAGCCAGGCAAGCAAAAAACAATGTATGCCTAAGAATTGTGATAGTGAATCAAAGCATGTTCTGTGAGTATGCATATTAGTAGAAGCTGCATGTTCTATAGAATTAAAGTAAGAAAATATACTGGCCAAATGTATAAGTAAATATAGAGATATGTGTATGTATATATAAACATATATATATATATACATATATATATATATATATATTACACATAGATATATATATATAATATATATATATATACTGTATGTGTATGTATGTATGTACGTTATATATATATAATTATATATAGTATATATATATATAATATATTACATATATATATATATATTATATATGCATGTGGGTGTGTGTATAATATATCGATATAATGAGTGTGTATGTACAAATTTTGTCATTGTTTGTTTGAGTTATGCATACACTTATTTACTATTCACTTAATTCGGATTAAAAATTGTTATTTTTTTTTCTTTGTTTAATAGAAATTGTGGAATGGCAATCCTGCAAGCTGAGAAAATATGTTGAGGCTCACCACAGTCACAAACCTTCCTATATCCCTTCTTGTCACCTGAAAATCAAAACATTTGTCACAAGTATGGAGAAGCCGTTCTTGGAAGTTGGAATAACATTTCATCTCTTTCTATATTTGTGTGGGTTTTTTGAAGTTTTAAGATTCTTTAAAAACACATTGGACTATTTATACAGATACGTGTGTGTGCATGTACATATAGATACATATGAATTTATGTAAGTGAATATATGTGTGCGTATTTAGATAAATTTGCATGGAGCTGAGCCACACTGTTATTAAATACACACAACACCTATTGAATGTGTTGAATATCATTTTTCACTTCCCAGTCACGCATACACACACACATATACACACACATACAACCATATGAATGTAAATCACTCATGGTGGGATATGAACCCACAACCTCTGGATTAAAAGTCCAAAATGTTATCTTCTGAGCTACAGGGACATACAAGATACATATATATACACAAAACATAAACATGTACAAATTCTGGTGAATTAGAAAATAGTGGTGATTGAAATTTTATAAATAGAATTATAGACCTTCAATGTTTATTGACTACAGAAAATAGTCAAATTTTAGGGCACATAAACCCCTGTAATAGAAAATGGTAAAGAATGGGTGTTAAGGCCAATTTTTTTCCATTACAGGAGTTTAGATGCCCTGATACTATTTTTTATAATTATATACTGCCTTTTAAGACCAACATGTTTGAATTGTAACTGTTGCAATAGCAGCCCTACTATAAAACGGTACAATCTTTTCAGGGCCTTAACTTGATATCCCTCAGTATGGCCGTTTAATGATTTCTTTTATAAATAAATTGTTTAAAATAGAGTTAAGTCAGATATGAACAATCTCTATTTCAAGGTCTTATTGGATAATCATTTTCAGTATAGAAAATATTCTTTGAGTTAAGATCATAGTTTTGATGTTTATACCCTTTTTTTTGAAGGAGTAAGTATTCTCTGATATATATATATATACGAGGGACGTTCAATAAGTAATGCCTCTGACCCACTTGCAGTTGTTTGATCTAGCTGAAATTTTGTATGTGCAATCATTTATATCTCTATAGAGTAAGTGGCAAATTACAGCTCTGAATTAATTGTGGTTTCTGATTTACAGGTGTTTGAACCGAGTCAAGTGTGAAATGGAGCCTGTTGAGTGTTGAGCAGTGATCCGGTTTTTGTATTTGAAAGGATGCACACCTCGGGAGACTTTTGATGAAATGAAAGTAACTTATGGTGATGATGGCCCATCATATGACCTTGTAAAACCTGGCATCGTGAATTCAAACATGGTCGGAACTCTGTGGAAACAGCTCCCAGATCTGGTCCGCCCCCCTTCTGCCATTGATGGGGCATCTGTCCGTCAAGTTGAGCTCCATTTTGGAAGATCGACGCATAATTATTCGCCAAATAGCCCATGAGGTCAAGATTAGTACCCCGGGTCTGTGGAAACTATCATTCATGACCATTTTCATATGCAAAAGGTGGCTGCCAGATGGATTCCCAGGTTGGCTCCCACCTTTCCAGAAGCAAGAACGCGTCGAGTGCTATGGGAAGTGGGTCAGGGGCATTACTTATTGAACGCCCCTCGTATATAGAAAGAGGGTTGTCTAAGAGTCAATAAGTCAGGGAAATGATGCACTTGTATATATCCAAAATGTGCAGTATTATATGTATTCATCATAGCTGATCTTACCAATCGGTTTCACACAAGGAATACAATATAGTGTTAGGTAACAATCCAATTATACAACCTTATGCTCATCAGAGTTAGCTGATATGTAAGAGAGATATGGTGACTGCTCTCTTTGTCAGAGGTGAATTGCCACATCTG